>NC_089592.1:23984276-24284276 GCF_019320115.1 Miscanthus floridulus | reverse complement strand
CTTTGAAACAAGAGAGAGGACCAAATTTGCTCGATTTTGGTAGTTGGAGAGCATCCAGTACCCAGTTTCATCCTTCAAAGTTGAAAATCGAACTACCGTTCAAGTTGAAGACTAAACAATGGACTTTATACTATTATTCTGTCACTGCCATCTCTTGCAATTGTTTCATAGTCCATACTTCTGGCCAACAATATAATTGATGTCTCATGTGTTTTTAATGTCACAGATGTATTTTTGAAGTTCAGAGATGACAAAGGAAATATTGTAACAGATGATGCAAGATGTTTATTGAGAATGTATGAAGCGGCACATCTTAGAGTGAAAGGGGAAGAAGTGCTTGACAATATTCTTATTTTCACCAAGAGTCAGCTTCAGTATATTGTAGACGATCTCGAACCACAATTGAAAGAAGTGAAATATGCATTGGAAACACCTCTTTTTAGAAGACTCAAAAGAGTAGAAGCGAGGCAATATATCTCAATATACGAGAAAAATACTACACACAATAATATGCTCCTAGAGTTTTCAAAGTTAGACTTCAACATTTTGCTAACCCTATATTGTGAGGAGCTAAAAGATCTTACACTGTAAGAGCCATCATTAATAGCATAGTGATGTTGTACTAAGTTCTCTCATTACCACTATTTCTAGATATCTTCTCATGCCCTATATATATTTACAGCTGGTGGAAAGAGTTCCAAACACAGGCTAACACGTCAATCTACGCACGAGATAGGATGGTGGAGATGCATTTCTGGATGATGGGAGTATTCTTTGAGCCCCAATATTCCTATTCACGAAAGATGCTTACAAAATTGTTTATGATTGTGTCTATACTCGATGACTTGTATGACAATCATTGCACCACAGAAGAAGGCAATGTCTTCACTGCAGCACTGCAAAGGTTTGCAACACTTCTGTCCATATTCATCATGTTGCTTATAGGGTAATAAATTTATATAGTCCTAATTATTTATTTGTATGGAAAGCTCATGTCTCTAGAAGTTCTATTTTCAATACATAATGTTAATATAATCATGAGTTTCATAAATGACAGGTGGGATGAAGAAGCAGTAGAGCAATGCCCAACATACTTGAGGACTTTATATATAAATATACTTACCACCGTAAAAGCCATTGAGGAGGGGTTGAATCTTCAAAACAACAAACATGCCAAGTTGGTTAAAAGACTGGTATGTCTTACTGAAACAAGATTAAAATGGAGAAACAATTGTATATATCCCTAGGAGGAAAATTATCGTGATTGCATATCTAAAAGCCATCAAGGTTATATTATGTGTGTATGTCCAATGTTCATTGTGCATCCTTGTGATTGACATATTTATAATCTTACTATGGTACAGTGCGATCTAAAATTGATTTAGAGCAACATGATTGTCACTACTTTATTTTTATTCAATATATACTAATCAAACAAGTGTACAACATCTAAACTAATTTAGTTCTAATAATTTTGCTTGATCGCCAAAGGGCGCCTAGCTCAAACGGTTAGGTGACCCAGCGGCACTCCTCAGGTCCTGGGTTCGACTCCTCGTGGGAGCGAATTTCAAGCTGAGGTTAAAAAAGTCCCCTCGTCCGTCCCCATAACCAAAGCACTGGGGGGGCATCGGCCCAATTCTCACTTGGGCGATGTAAGCCACCGTGTAAGGGTGGGGGCGGGGGTTCGGGGGTTTTCTCGGCCGGGTGCGAAGGTCCTTCTTCTTATTTGTAATGCTGCGGGGGCAGTCTTAACCACCACCACACCCCCCCCCCCCCCCCCCCCCCCCCGGTCGAGTTTTTTTTTATAATTTTGCTTGCTCTCATATTAACTACTACAACCAAAATTTGGGGCTTATGATTATGAAATGCCTGCCTTAATTCTTGAAAAAAAAATTGTTCAACAATTATTCAGATTATATGCATGCATAGTAGATAAAAGTTGTATCAATGGATCCACATTATATTCCACACGTCTTTCAATACAAATTTATTTTTATTGTAACCAATGATATCTTATAAGAGTTTAGTGACAAGTATAGTTTAAAAATACTTTTCTTATATTCTTAATACTCCATACAGAAAGAAATATATATATCAGTAAGTATCTTTTCATAGAGAGAGCAATAATTTCGGCATTAGTTTAAACTTATGTGTGTTTGAGAGTTTGGGTGCATATAGTATACGCAAGTATAAAGAATAATTAATGTGTTCCAGACAAAATGGCATTTGCTAACAGTAGTGAGAGCTCCCTGAGGCCTCCGTTACAAATTTAAAGGTTTGCCTGGGTAGTTTTCTCTTTGGGATATATTGTATCTTTGAGCTTTCACACTAATCTTACATGCATTTTAGATAATCGACATGGCCAAATGCTATAATGCTGAGACCGAATGGCGTGACAAGAAATATGTGCCAGCCACCGTTGATGAGCATCTAAAAATTTCAGCACGCAGTAGTGGTTGTATGCACTTGGTGAGCCAGGGATTCATTTCAATGGGAGATGTGGCAACTAGCGAAGCTATTGAGTGGGCTTCTACCTATCCGAAAATCATCCGAGCTGTCTGTGTTATTGCACGCCTCGCTAATGATATAATGTCGTACAAGGTGCCAGTTTGTCTATATTTTCTAAGTGCTAATAAATGATTTAAGCTCAATTATAGAATCGTTCCTAAACTTTTCAATGTTTTTGGCTGCAGCGAGAAGAAGCATCAAAGAATATGGTATCTACAGTGCAAACTTGTGCAAAAGAATATGGTACCACAATAGAACAAGCCATAGAAAAGCTTAGAGAACTGATCGAGGAAGCGTGGATGGACATCACCGAAGAGTGCATGAGACAGCCACAACCAAAGGCTCTTCTGGAGAGGGTAGCCAACCTGGCTCGTACAATGGATTTTCTATACAAAGATGTGGACGGATACACCGATTCACGGAGTATCAAAGGCGTATTGGATTCACTGTATGTGGATCTAATCAACTAAAATTAGGTGACAGCGTGGCTATAACCAGCTGGACAACAATTCAGTGTCTATATAGTTTGTAGTATTTGCAAATGTATTGTGTTTCTCGGAAGATCTTGCAGTATATATATATATATATATATATATATATATATATATATATATATACTTTAGTGATCTTTTTCTATAGGAATATGTTTACTAGCCAGAACTGTAAAATCCAAACCTTACTAGGTTTCCAAGTATGGCCTGTGGGTTCATAACTATTGTACAACTCGATGTAATGATTGTGAATTAATAAAATCTTTCTTTTACCAAGAAAAAGTATGGCTTGTTTAGCGTAGAGTTAGATGGAACAATTTCCTAGGCACCAGAAATTATTGAAATCGGAGCTATAGACACATGGACGGCATTTAGTTGAGCAATTTTGTTATTAATTTTTGAGATAAATACAGATATTCAAACCAACTTATTTTATTCTACAAACTCCAAATAATATATGGTAGAATTATGATAAACAGTGTGGAGCTAGAGTTGCGCTAATAAACTGGCTGTCCATGACTAAATTGGGCTAGGCCTGGCTAGTTTGTCTCCTACCCTCTTTTGTATTCATGGTGGCTGGGCTAGAAGCTACTCCCTCTATCCCCAAATAAATCAATTCATAGAATCCGTGCCAATTAAACTTTTTTAAGTTTGACTAACTTTATATAAAAAAGTAACAACATCTATGACATAAAATGAACACATTATGAAAATACACTCTATGGTACATCTAATGATACTAGTTTGATATAATAAATTTTGATGTTTTTTCTACGAATTTGGTCAAAGATTAAAAAGTTTGACTTAAGACAACTCCAGGAATCTATTTAGTCAAGGACATGGGGGAGTAGTGTGCACTTAACTATATATCCTTGAGCTCTTATCAAGAAAAAAACTACATATTTTCTATTTATCTGCCGACATATTTTTGAGGAAAAATTTGTCAAATTTTTTAATGTTGCGAATGTTGTTCTTTCATGTTGTAAATGTTGTTATTTGATGTTGCAAATGTTGTAGAGGAGGAAATATGACAAGTTGTATAAGATGTTGCAGATGATATTTTATCATGTTTCAAACACTGTTCATGCATGTTGCATACTTCATTGTTTCAGTCATATGCAACATCGGAGGATAACATGTGCAACATCAGAGAATAACACGTGCAACATTATAAAATTCGATAGATTTTACCATTCAAAATATGTCGACAGATAAATAGATATTCCCAAAAAAAAAACTATGTCCTTGGGCTCATTTCTTTCTAAGTTGACTTGGTTGCAGCAATTTTATTTTTAGGAAAGAGTTTGTCTGACCATCCTCAACTATTGTGTTATTCCAATTAGCCCCTCGATCGGAAAATTGGATTATATTTTTATACTTCTCCAACTCTTTAAACCATCCGATTTACCTCCCTCAGCTTGTCCATTTTTTTAGAAAAGGGAATATATTAATATCCTAGCTTCTGCATCGACTAATGCATATGGTTGTTTGTTATTACAAGCGAGAGCAAAATGGTCCAGGAATCTCAAAAACAAAGTTTTGAGCCATAAAGACAACAAAAAAAGTTTTCAAAAGCCACAACTAAAAAGCAAGCCTGTTGGCAAATCTCCAGCCGTGTCTTGCAAACAGATGCATCGTGGCTATCTCAATAGTCCTACATCCCATCTTCAACAAATAAGAATCCTCATCCTTTGTAGTAGGGACCAGTACTTGGTCCAGTATATCCCCTTGAAGATAATCTGCAAATAAGATGGTGCTAGGGCCTTGTCAAACATAATATCGTTCTGGGTTAACCAAATCGCCCAACAAATGGCACTTGCACTTACAAGAATTTGTGATTTCATTTTCCTATTTATCCCTTCCAACCAACTTATAAACAAATTGTGTACATTGGTTGGAGGTATTATGTTAAAGGAAACATGAATAATTCTCCACATAAATTTAGCAAAATGGCAGTCAAAGAGTAGATGTTGTATGGATTCGTTCAAGGAACAGAAACAACACTTTCTATCTCCTTGCCACTGCCGCCTCGCTAAATTATCTTTTGTTAAAATTACACCCTTGTACAAGTACCATATAAAGACTTTGATTTTGAAAGATAGTTTAAGTTTCCAAATTAAAGTGTTAAATGGTAAAGCTTGTGCTCCTAACAAAACTCTATACATGGAACTGACTGAGAACAACCCATTCTGATGTAGCCCCCACACAAAGCGATCTCTCTAGTTTCTTAGGTGTATATCTTCAACCATAGCCACCACATTGTGCCACGCTTCCAAATTAGCACCCATCAGCGATCTCCTGAAAGCCACATTTAACGGTTCGTGGACATCATTGACCTTGCAAATGCACTTTTCTTCCTCACAATGTTATATAGTGTAGGAAAGAGCGTTTTAAGTGGGTGTGGTATTATCCATGAATCCTCCCAAAACGCACTTGAGACCCGTCACCTAGTTCAAACCTACCCATCGAAAGGAACTCACCCTTGACCTTCATGAGGCTAGCCCAAAATTAAGAGTCCCCGGGCATGTATTGAACCTGTGTTAAAGATTTATCCCTTAAATATATATTCGTAAGCAATTGTTGCCTAACCCCGTCTCCATTTAACAATTTAAAGAATCATTTGCTTAGGAGACACTTATTGTGAACATCTAAATTTGAGACTCCCAATCCTTCTTAGTCTTTTGGTGTGCATACTACCTCCCACTTTGTCAATCTATATTTTTTCTTATGCTCATCACTCTGCCAAAAAACAGGATCTAGAATAGTCCCACTTCTTCAAAACCCCTCTAGGTATTTCAAAAAATGACATCATGAACATGGGAAGACTACTTAGAACAGAGTTGATAAGAACAAGCCTCCCTCCTACTGATAACATCTTACCCCTCCAACAGCTCAATCTCTTTCGAAATCTTTCTTCAACATGTTTCCAGTCCTAATTCATGAGTTTTCTATGGTGCATAGGAATTCCTAGGTATGTAAACGGGAACGATCCTACATTACACCTAAAAATTTGTGCATACTTGTTTTGATTATCTTTGGCTGCTCCATTGCAAAACAATTCGCTCTTATAGAAATTGAGCTTGAGTCCTAAAAGTTGTTCAAAAGCACAAAGCAGAAGCTTCATGTTTTTGGCCCTCTCTAGATCATTGTCCATAAAGATAATAGTGTCATCCGCGTACTGAAGGACTGAAAGTCCATCATCTACCAAATGCGGCACAACCCCTTGGACTTGTTCAGCCTCTTTGGACTTGTTCAGCCTCTTTTGCTCGTAAAATAAGAATAGCCAGCATATCAACCACTATATTAAATAAGATTAGAGATAACGGATCCCCCTAACGTACTCCTTTTTTTGTTTGGAAATAATCGCCTAAATTATCATTGACCTTTACTACAACACTCCCTCTAGTCATGACTTTTGCAATCCATTCACACCAAATTGGTGAGAATCCTTTCATTCTAAAGGACTTAATGTATAAAAGGTCACTTTAGTTTGTCATATTCTTTTTCAAAGTCTAGTTTTAAAATCACTCCATCTTGTTTTTTCCTATGTAACTCAGGAATTGTTTCATGTAGGATCACAACTCCTTCCATTATATATCTCCCCGGAATGAAGGCCGTCTGAGACGGACCTATCAACTTATCAGCCACTTTCAAAATTCTATTGTTTAGTACTTTCAGTAAAAATCTTAAAGGACACATTTAAGAGACATATAGACATGTATTGTTGTATCCGGATCGCATTAGTGATCTTAGGTAAAAGTGTAATTACCCCAAAATTTAAACTATGAGTAGGCAGTCTTCCAGCATGGAATTCATAAAAGAGGCTCATGAAATCTGGCTTCACAACTTCCCAAAAGAATTGATAAAATTCAGCGGGAAAGCCATCCGGACCAGGTGCCTTGTTTTGTTCCATATCCAAGACTGCCAATTTGTCCTCCTCCTCACTGAATGGAGCCACCAATACTTCATTCTCCTCCTCCGACACTTGAGGTATGCCATGCCTCAAAGTCTCAGTCCATTGAGAAAGAATTATGTACACGAGGTCCAAACAGTCATTTATAGTATTCCGTTATATAATCTTTCAAGTTCGCATCCCCAACAATAATTCCTTCTTCCTGTTCTCCCATTTGCCACCAGATGGAAATACTTGGTATTATCATCCCCTTGCAATAACTTTGTTGCTTTTGATCGTTGAAGCCAGTATATCTCCTCCTCTCTTAGCAACTTAGTTAATTGCCCTTTGAGATGATGTATAAGCTCCACCTCTTGAGGTGACAACAAACTTGTTTCTGCCTTTCTATCGAAGACATCTATCTTAGCCAACAGGTCTAATTTATACTTCTTGTTTTGGGAAACCAAATTTCTAGCCCATCCTCTAAAGGAACGTCGCAGCCTTCTAATCTTATTTTGCCACCGTTCCATGGGTGATCTACCTCTATTCTCAGACTTCCAAACCTCTTTTACCAAGCCAAAGAAACCATCCCGTGTCAGCCACCCTAGCTCAAATTTAAAATTCCTAACGTTGCCTCTGTGATACGGTTCCCCTCCATCTAATAAAAGTGGTGTGTGATCTGAGATTTCTCGGGTGAGTGCTTAAACAGTAGCCAATGGAGAGTTTTGTTCCCAATCTGTTGTTACCAAAATACGGTCTAACTTTTCATATGTTGGAAATTAATCTAACTGGTTTTGAAAGCGGTTATGGCTGGCTACAATTTTTCCTAACCATGATTTCATAGATAGATAGATACAGTGGCAAAGCTACAGAGAGCCTGTGGGCCGCAGATCACCCTGCACTTGACCTATAGGAGTCAGAAGTGAGTATGTGACTACATGAGATGTCCCTTAGCAAACAGAAACGTGGAACGTTGTTCCAAAAATATTTACGTTTCCAATTCGAAAAGATTTATGTTTCCACACGAGAAAATGCATGCTTCTTTAAGTTTTCATTCCCGTTTTCTGCTGGAAACATGGCTGCTAAGGGCATGTACAACCCATAGACAGGTGTTCGTCTCTAAACGCCTCGAATCTATCATACAGACAGGTATAAAGACATGTCATACAACCCACAGACAAAGGGTCGGTCTCTAAACTGTTTAATGCTTTGCATATAGTTATGATCAACTATAAATAAATTTTTGTATACCATTATGTGGCTATTTGATAGAAAATGCATCAAGGATAAATAAGAGTAACATGATTACAATATTTTTAAAAACCATCAATATAATAATTATATTTCAACGACAAGTTGCAACGCCTTTTGTCTAATTTTCTTTGTTTTCATAGCATTGCCATATGTGCTCGATTAGATCCTTCTTGAGTTTCCTTTGTGTTGGCCGAGCTTTGATATATTTTATGGGCAAGATAGGTAACTCATGTCATATTGTGTTCCGTTTATGTTACAGTGTAGTTTATTAATTGAATGAACAACAGTGACTTGTTTTTAGACCTGATGTGAAATAGTAATATTCAGTACTGCAGCAAAATTTCCCAAACTTCTGTTTTCAGATAGCATATTTGGCTTCAGTTTTCAGACCACATCCAAGCTTCTAGGATGATGCAACAGTGATTTAATTTGATATAAGAAAAGCGGCTATATTGTAAATTAGTATGCACTATGCTGTGCACTCGGTCCATGAACCGTGGACCGGGGAGGAGATGTGAGAGCGGTGCACCATGAACCGTGTCCATGACAAAGGTGTATTTGGAGTGTATTTCTAGATTTGTTTTTGTAAAGAAAAACGGCCATAATGCAAGCATGACGTCGGAGATGATGTCAACTAGCTAATAAGAGAAAGTTCGGCACGGACGGCTGCTTGTTCCATGCGGAGGAGCTCACGGTGCCATGGCTTGCTCGCCGGCGCTGCTCAGAACTTGAGCTACAGGGCGCGGGGCTGGTGAGAAGGGGTGGAAAATACGGAGGAGCTCACCGCGATTCCGATGCGGGGTGTCTCGGCGTCGATTACTGCACGGAGAGGTAGGGAGCCGAGGCGAGGCGGGCGGCAGCTCCGGCGAGGTTGCGGGAAAAGGCGTTGCGGGTGCGGACTGATGCGAAGGAGCGGTGTCGCGGCATCTTCGTGTCTCTGCGGACTTGACGAAGGAGCAAACGAGATCACGAGCGCCCGCGTGGGATCCGAGCACGCCGTCGACTCGAGGGGGCGAGGTCGTACAGCGCAGCTGACCCTGTCGATTGAGCCTCGGAGCACGGGCCTTCATCGCCGCTTCACGAGACGACGGGGAGACCGTCTCTAAGCAGAACGGAGGGGATTTTTATAAACTTACCAAGATACAGACGGGAAAGGACGACCGCTGTACGTGCCCTAAGGGATGTCCAGGCTAGTGCTGCTCGGCCTGTCACCTTCGCTTCGCACAGCGCCACAGCCCTTCGACCCTTCCTATTCTTTTCCTTGCGGGTACCCCTTCGTTTTCTTCCGTGGTATGCGTGCAGTCGATCAGTTTGGCGGGGGCGATAGCAGTCGGCAGCAGCAGCAGGCGTGTCCGTCAGCGCCTAGTGCCGCTTGGCCTGTCACCTTCGCTTCGCACAGCGCCAGAGCCCTTCGACCCTTCCTATTCTTTTCCTTGCGGGTACCCCTTCGTTTTCTTCCGTGGTACGCGTGCAGTCGATCAGTTTGGCGGGGGCGACAGCAGTCGGCAGCAGCGGCGGGCGTGTCCATCAGCGCCTAGTGCCGCTCGGCCTGTCACCTTCGCTTCGCACAGCGCCAGAGCCCTTCGACCCTTGCTATTCTTTTCCTTGCGGGTACCCCTTCGTTTTCTTCCGTGGTACGCGTGCAGTCCATCAGTTTGGCGGGGGCGACAGCAGTCGGCAGCAGCGGCGGGCGTGTCCATCAGCGCCTAGTGCCGCTCGGCCTGTCACCTTCGCTTCGCACAGCGCCAGAGCCCTTCGACCCTTCCTATTCTTTTCCTTGCGGGTACCCCTTCGTTTTCTTCCGTGGTACGCGTGCAGTCGATCAGTTTGGCGGGGGCGACAGCAGTCGGCAGCAGCGGCGGGCGTGTCCATCAGTGCCTCCGCGATGGGATTGTGAACGTCGAGCAACAGCCCAGCACCAGCAGGTATGATCTGTCATCTCGAAGAATCAAAGACTCGAACTGATCTTATCATCAGCCAAAGCCATTTAGCCTATTGCCCCTACTCCGGTAGTCACGTTTCTTTTTTCCTTTCAGTTTCCCTCTAGGTATCGTTGCTCGCGGCTGGTGATCAGGGATTTCATGATTTGCACGGACAGCAAAAGTGCATAAGGCACAGAGTATGCAAAACTAACTTAGGTTATAGACTTCTAGGCCGTTGAGTTATTGGAGGATTTTTTTTTGGCAACACTGGATTACTTTATTTCAATTGTAGGAATTTTTTTGTAGTATTGGATTATTGGAATGGTAAATTAAAACAATTTGTAGATGTGTTGAAACATAAAGAGTGTTGAGGGACAACGCCAAGACCATGGATGTCAACTGCCGTCGCTGACCAGAGCCTATGCGCGGTGACCACACGCACGGCGCGCGCCCCCGCGCCCATGTTGTACACTAGCACTTAGGTGCAGTTGCCAATTGAGCAACACATGTTGTAACTTATATAAACACATCAGAGATCAATGGAAACACTGTTGGCTCTCATTCCTACTTTCTACAAAGAGGATATTGTCTTAGAACTGGTTTTGGGGCCTATGCTCCGGTACTCCTTTCTAAAAAAATTTGCACGCTTTTCAAAGCAGCCAATTAAAGTAATTAATTTTGTTTCTTTATTTATTTTCTATCTGGGCCACGCTCGGACCACACCCTGTCACCGTGAGCATTCCAAGATGCTGTCCAACCTAACCATTTGTTTAGTGGTTGACCAAGGAGTGGTGGCGCCGCCGCCGTGACAATCCACAGTGTAGCTAGTTTGGGTCTAGGGACACTAGGGTGTGGGGGCTATGAGGCGCCTTGCCAGGCCTTTATCTGCGGTTGACAGTGGTGATGCTTTTGGTAGCACACTACTTATCAGAGGCATTGTAGTCAGGCCCTCTTCCCTCTACGAGTTTTGGTTGAAAAAACTTGATTTTCCAATCGACGTTAATGGACCAGTAGATGTCATTTATCTACTTGGAGGCGTTGCAATGAAAACTCACTCCCTCCCCCTTCCTAGGTTACATTGTTTGTTTCTTGGGGCATGCACGGAGGTGTAGTGGCAACCGATGCTTCTAAGGTTTGCCAGTGTTGTGTTTCTTGCGGTGGTAGTTTTGTTGTGCCTCTTCCGTAAGGATTTGAATATGTTTTAATTTTTTGCTAGGTTGTTTGGTTTTGTATTATTCTTGGGTTTTTCTCTTTGAATATTTGCGTGACATGCTCTTGCCGTTGGTTTTTCGGAAAAAAGAAAAAAAGAAAGAAAGATGGAACAAGACAGACAACAAGTCTGGGAATGGAAGTCGAACTGCCTGGGTAAATGAATTTCATGTGGCTGGCGCCTGGCAGGAACCCGTTCCATTCAATACAGCAGGCCACTACCCGTCGGCCCGCGCGTGTGTCGGCCCGTTTCGTCTTCCGTCTACAAGGTTCATTCTCAGCAAATCCTATGCTTTTGTCTCGCTCGCGCGTCCAAGCTGGGCTCTGGGCCTGCCAGTCCTGGCGGCCAGCCCAGACCAGCCTTTGGCGTGCATGGCCATTTTGCTTCTCGTCTCTCAATTTAAGCAGACCTTGACACTGCAGAGCTTGCTCTGTTTTTGTCTCTGTTTCTCGCAGTCCGAGCTGCCATTTCCTGGTCATTTGTCGAATCCGATGGCTACACTTGTTGTTGATGAACCGGAAATGGAGGGTCTCGTTGCAGCAGATGCAGCAGCGGTCTCCCAGGACGAGGTGGCCGGAGCAGTCGCTGAACCTGGGCGCGGCGGCGGACTCGGAGGGCTGGGACTTGCTGCCACCTCTCTAGCGATTAATACGCACGGAGTTGTAAATTGTAATAGGTCGCAGCGTCCGTCGTGAGAAATTTGCAGGTGGTCTGAAGTTGACAGAGAGGTTGAGTGATGTTTCTGTATAGCTGGCTCATTTGGCGTGTGGGGACGAGACACAGATGGTGTCCTGTTTAGCAATCGTGGCCATTCTTCACCCTTTGACTTCTATAAAAAGAGTAGTACAAAATGTTCCTTTGATTGCTCCTGGTCTTTCTATTAGATGTTTATTTGGGTTGTTTGTTCTGCAGGACCAGATATTAGTTGAAAATAAGAAAAGGACATGTGAGTTTGTGATGTATAATGCATATCTACTATTCTTCTAGACTAATTTCTCTGAACTGAAACGAGTGATCTGATAAATTGATGAGCCTTGCTTACTTTACTCTGGCAGTTCAACATTTTTAGATAGCCCGTGGCAACAAGCATGTTCATTGTATTGATTTTTCTGTTTTTTAGTTTGTGTACAAAGACAGTTAAGAGTTAAGTAAGTTTTATGTGATGTTTACTTTGTAGCAGATATATGGAAGTAATGAAAGGTGGTTTTGTAATGTCGTCCAAGGGAAGGAAACAAAGCTGCAATTATTTGATAGTGTGTGATTAGAAGACTGACGAAGATGGATATTTATTTCTTGACATGAATAATCTTATTTGCATCTTTATGTAAAATGATCTGTTAATTTGAAGATGAGATTTTCTCTATTAACTATGACTTATTAGCTGATTGAAATACAGTCATGCATACTGTAGTTAGGATCAATGAAGTAAATTTCTCGAAGTCATGAATTGTCTGATGCTCATACATGCACAAGATTGCTCTTTTCAGATTTTTCAGAATTTTTAAGTCAATATATCCTTTTCTTAATTTTTTCTGGATGGAACTCCCATTTATATTTTTATTTCCGTAGCAGATTTTTTTATCGAATATGCTTATATTTGTTTTGCATTTTTTTTTTATAATTTTGGCATTCACCGAGAGTAATAATTGCTTGAGGTACGGAGTCATCAGACGTAAAATTCCTATTGATCTCACACGTCCTTCCAAATGCACGACTAACGCAGATTCCAGAGTCCAGACGTGTGAAATTTCTCCCAGGTTCCATGCATGGATCGGGTGGTGGGTAGGGTTTGACCAAATCCACATGTGGACTAGAAACCACGTGTATACGATACACGATTAGCCAAACGAGCCCATGTGATGTGTGGGTGTCAACAACTGACATTGTTACGAATGGTCCCGTGGTCTAGTGGTACGACAATCCAGTAGGACGCTACCCACTAGGGTTTAAATCATGGCGTTCGCATATTTTTTTGGAATTTTTTCAGAAAATTTCGGGTACACGCACTATCGATGTTTTCAGACCACCGATGAGTAAATTTGTATTTTCACGTCTGACTTGGATGGTGTGCTCGGAGGACACAAGAGTTTATATTGATTCGGGTGGAACGTCACTACGTCCAGTTTGTTGCTGCTCGTGTTATCGGCACTTGGTTTGCAGTAGGGGTTCCAAACAGGCGAGATAGGGAGAAGATCCCAAGTCTGTGGAACAAGGAGTGAACGGGTGATGAGAGCTCGCTTGCCGCTCAGTCATGTGCTCGTGTCGTGCTTTTGTGTTTTTTTTGCCCCCCAGTGTAGGGCGCCCTGCTTCCCTTTTTGTAGGTGAAGGGAAAGTGTGGGTTACAGAGGAGGAAAAGTAGAAGAACGAGAGAGAAGAAGGCTTTCAGGGTTGCCAGGTCCTTCTTCTCCTTCATGCGGGTCCCGCTGATCTTGTGGATGTCAATAGGGACGGCTCCATGTCACGGCCCTGTTCATCACTGGCGCCATGCGCAGGTGTCATCTGTCGGTCATAGCGTTCCACTCCATCCCAGCAAACATCGTGGTGAACTAACGCGCCTGTCAGCGTTCATACGAGGGTTAGGCAGAACAGCATCGGCACATCCGATACTGTTCTTGATGTGAATCCCCAGGTATGGCCCGTCGTGGCCATGGGTTACATCGAGGCATGCCAGCCTTTTCCTTGGCGTCAGAGTTTTGACCCAAGCCCATACGCTTAGACCTGGAGTGGTTGGCGGTGGTATGTGTCCCCGTCGGGCGAGACGGAACCCATGTCCTCGAGGTCGGGTGAAACGGAGCCCGCGACCTTGGGCGAGACAGAGCCGTGCCCAAGGGATCGGGTGAGACGGAGCCAGTGGCCTCGAGGTCGGGCAAGACACAAATCGCGTCCTTGGGTCGGGCGAGACTGAGCCCGTGGCCTTAAGGTTGGGTGAGACAGAGACCGCATCCTTGGGGTCAGGCGAGATGGAGCCCCGTATCCAAACGGGTCGGGCGAGACAAAGTTCACGGCCTTGAGGTCGGGCGAGACGGAGCCCGCGGCCTTGGGGTCGGGCGGGACCTTTTATTACGTCTTGAGCTATCCGAGGAAGTCAGCGTGGGCGCTAACTTCCTTGCTTTGAGTATCCCTACTATCGATACCCGACAGTAGCCCCCGAGCCTACGGAGGAGTAGAGTACTCCTTTGGAGGCTTTTCTAGATGGGAGGACTCTGAGGGCCTCGTCCTACTTTTTGTAGCCCACGGCGTGTCCTAGTAGGATAGCGATTCCCTTTTTTGTCACGATCGGTCTTCTAGGGGGCATGTAACCGTAGGATTCGAGAGGACAAAAAGATTGTTCTTGATTCCGGTCCCTAGGATCCGATCGGTCCGCCGTTGTACTATGACCGCGCGTTTAGTCTCCTTGCGAGTCCAACTTTCCTCGAACCCCCACGCGTATCAGGGTTCCGGTCGAGGGTCAGCTCGTCTTTGTGATCGTCATTCCTCAAGCGTTTTTCAATAAAATGGAGGGGCTGAGCCGTGCCACATTTTTCCTCGATGGAGGAAACATGGTGCTCGATGAGCAGTTAACGGGCTAGTCCAAGTGGGGCCCTGGCTTCCCGTTCATTGGGGTCCAGCATGGGTCAGCTGGTGACCGACTCCAGACTCTTGGTGGCCAATCCATATATTTCTTGGGTCCGTTCGGCTAGTCCCAAGGGCTCGTTGCCTTTCTTCAAGGAAAAACCATGGACTAGGACCCGACCAAGACTCGAACATGGGGCGAGATGCTCGTGGTGCTCGTGCACCTGAGTACTAGCTTCTAGTGGGCCCATCCCTTTCCACCCCTTGCTCTAAGGGTGTCCTGGAGTGGCCATGAACTCATCGGTGGGCCTGCCTTCGAACTCCTAATCCTAAAGTAGGAGCATTTTTAGCTCCATATCCCACCTTACCTATGACTGTTCTCGTGCCTGTCTACACCGATGCCGAGCTGGACGACATCGAGAAGTAGGTGGCCCCTCTAGCATAGGACTTACCTACCGAGATAGAGGATGAGATCATCCCCCAAGAAATTAGTTAGGTAGATAAGCTAGGCGGTGAACTTGTAATAAGTGGACAAGCTCTTAAATTTCGTTATGGCCAAACAGATTTTTAGCTCTTCTCATCTTTTTGTATAAAAAGGTTAATGTGTTTCAACTCTTTTCATAGTTAAGGCTATAAAGCTCGGGGTACGGGTGAAAAAACTCTGATCACGTAGGTGAACAAAAATGTCGTAGTCGCTGGGGCGTAGATTTCTTGTAGTCCGACCAGTTTTACTCAGCTCTCTTTCCGCAACCGTTGCTTCTAGATCTTAACATGAGAAAGGGTCCGACACAGAAAATGTTTGCCGAGTAGATATACTCTTATTAGCCCCCTGAGTGAGGCCTAACCCCTTGCCATTGCTGGGGTCAGGTGTCACTAAAGATCGAGGAGTCAATAGCGAAACCGATAAGAGAAAGCATGCGTAAATTAAGGGTAAAAGTGATGTAGCTGTTTAATGTTCTGGGCATTGACGAAGACTTCACCGTTGATGGTCCTGAGCCCCTTGCCTTTGCTGGGGTCGGGTGTCACTAAAGATCAAGGAGTCGATAGCGAAATCGATAAGAGAAAGCATGCATATATTAAGGGTAAAAGCGATGTAGTTGTTCGATGTTCCAGGCGTTGACGAAGACTTAGCCATCGATGGTCTTGAGCATATAGGTGCCTAGTCAAAGCACCTCCATGATGACGTATGGTCCTTCCCATGGTGGTGAGAGCTTGTGGTAGTTCTTTTTGCTCTGGACGAGGCAGAGCACTAGGTCCCCGATGTTGAAGGCCCGACCCCGCACTCAACGGCTGTGGTACCGGCACAACGCTTGCTAGTACTTGGTCGAGCAGAGGAGGGCAACATTGCACGCTTCATCTAGCTAGTCCATGGTATCCTCGAGGGATGCCTTGTGATATGCACCCGCTAGGGTTGAATCCCGATCTTTCAATGAGAGAAGGTGGATAACTCGATTTGGGGATGGAGATGACGTTCACGGCCCGACTACAACCATCCAAGGATGCTGCGCCTTAGCAACCGATACACCACCTCCAACGGCCGTCGTGATCTTGTGGAGCACGATCAACCAAACCACTAGGGTAATTCCTGCAAGCAATCGAGGAACAAGCAAGAACAAGTAGAACAAGCAACTCAATTGCAAGTATGGAGGTGAAAAAACCAATCTGAAATCACAAAGTTGGGGTTCTGAATTGAGTAGAACGGATGGTCTAGTCGACACACGCGTCTACAAGGAAGTAGCAATGGCTAAACTTGATCTAAACAAAACCCAATCTGTTTGTGGCAGCTCTAATCCTTATTAATACCTAGGGGAACGACCAGGGGGGTGTTGGGGTCGTTCTCCAACCCTAGGACGCGTCCTTAATGGACCCAACTTGATACATGGACCAGCGGCCCAAAATAGGGTGACGCAACACCAAAGGCAGAAAAGGTCCCGGCGTTGAAACAACGATTGCGGAAGCAACGGATAAGATATAGCCATGAGTCCAGATCCGTTGGAAAATAGACTTGATAAGCTTTCCAAAAAGTGCTAGAACGTCCCAATCGGAGTCCGTATGAAGTCGTGGCGACTGTCGCAATTTGGGACTATTTTGCAGTCCGAATTCAACTTCCAAAACGTGTTGGACTTGGACTCTTTCTGTCCTTGGAACCAAAGTGACATGGTGGCCTAGCAGAGGACGTTAGGAATACTTGGATTTGGTCCCCAATCAACTTCGTTAACCTTCCATGCTTTCCATATGCAATCAAACCTTCCCTTGATCCATGTAAGTAATTCTGAAAATGAGAATGAACACACATCATGGTGCAGCATCAATTCATCAAATGCATCAATGATAAGCCTCATATAGAATGGTTGCACCTTTGGTATAGAAGTGGTTGGCATGGTCATATTGGAGCCAATGATGTTCTCATCATTCTCCCCTTCTTGACAGCAAACCGTCCTCGGTTTGACCTTTGTTGGAGTATGTGTTGTAGGTAAAAGTGAACCGTGCTCCCCTTCTTGATATTTATCCTGTTGCATATGGGAAAAACTAGGAAAACTTTGCAAGACATCATTGGTGTTAGTGCGACCCTCAATTTGATCATGGTATTGTGGCCCAAAAGGATATTTCAGATTAGAGCAAATATAAACTTTATGCACCAAATATTCTCCTTTGCTGTCATATTTGCCAATTGCATGAAGCGAACAATGATTAAAACTCAGCAAACCAGAATCAAATTTAAGTTTCTCTTTTAGACAATTTAGATTACATAGAATATCAAATTCAATATAACCCAAAGTATTTAAAGAGGACAGCAAATTCAGTTCATCTTGTGCACATGTAATAGGATGAAAAAGCTTATCTTCAGCACATTTGTATGGTTCCAAACCAAAAGTATCACACTTATTCGCTACTTGTGGCATAGAAGTAAAAGAACCATCAGCACACAAGTCCTCTTTGTCACAAGGAACAGTGAGTAATTCATTTTGTGACAAAGGAAAATCAGTAGTGGGTTCCACTATTTGTTGCTCTTCATTAGCATGCAGAGTGGACAAATTTTGGACATTATGGGTCACATCATTCTGGCAAGTATTCACAGATAATAGAATCTCTTTTTCAGCATTGAGAGCTAGACAAAACAATTGACCAATATGGCAATATGATTTACTAATTAACAAGATTCGAATTTCAGAATTGAGCCCTCTCATGAATCTACTCATAACGTCTTCCATGCATTCATCCAATCCACCAAACATGATACAAATCTTAAAATTATGGTAGTATTGTTTCACAGTCTTACTACCCTGCTTCAAGTTGTCTAATTTTGCAAGCAAATAATCAACATAATATGCAGGAATGAATGCATCTCTAAAAAGAAATTTAAAGTCTTTCCAAGATTCTGGAACTTTGTTGTGCCTACAAATGTGTTTCCATTCTAGCAAAGCATATTCAATCAAAATATTAGAGGCAATACAAATCTTTTGTTTCTCGGACAGGTCATGCTCATCAAATTCATTGTCTACTTTTAACTCCCAATCAATGTAAGCTTGAGGATCAAACTTACCATCATATAATGGCAAGTGTTGAATGACATCCTGAATATGAGGGTCTAGTTTCAACAGCTCAAAAATCTCCATATCACCTGCCATGATTAGTAGAAAACAAGAAACACAAAAATAATATGTATCCTCCTATCAACTACTAGGATGTGTTGGTTGTAATTCTCTCAAACTCAACTTGTTAAAACAAGCCCTTACAAGTTCTTACCAAGCCAAACAGGAGGTGACGGCAACCAACAAGTCTGCAACCGTGGAGCGAAGTGTATCGGTGCCGCAGCAACAAAACAAACTATCAAGCTGTAGTCAAAATATGTGGAGCTATAGGTGGGCTAAAGCAAGGAAGTACTAGCACCACGTTAGTCACAAAAGCAAGCTGAATAATCGTTCAACGACGGTACTGTGCTGGTTCTAGGCTAAACCATGCTAGAGACGTGAGCCTAGGCACAAAGGTAGTCATTGAAAAAGAACAACTAGCACAGCATGAAGAAAACAACAGATTCAGCCCCTTCTTTCTTCTCCTTCTCTTGTCTCTTTTTTTTCCTTTTTTTCTTCTTTTTCTTTCTTATTTTTTTTTGCACAGGCCTAAATGTTTTATTTGGTACTATGACAACCCAAACAATAAGGCTATTGCACACAGCCCCTTCGAATTCAGATTTAACAACTCTTGTTAATACCGTAGATGCGGAAATCTCTAAGATGATTGTGGAGTGCTCAGATCGAATTTTGCTGCAAGGTCAGATCCGTTGGAAAGAAGACAACTTCAAGTTTCCAGATTGTATTCAAACTCCCAAATCGGACATCATATGGATCCGTGGTGGCAGAAACGCAGCAACAATGTATATGGTGATGGTGGATCTCGTGGTGACTAAAACGTGATAGAACTCAAAACTCTAAAGGAATAGACACTAAGACCAGCAACTCGACACAACCGATGCAACTGAAAACTCAGCAAGCCCTAACTAAGCAGCGCTAGCAAAGGCTCAAAGGGTTTATAGGATTGTGGGTAAACGAATCTACTTTTTTTGGCTTTTCTAGACTATAGGAAAAATTAAAAAATAGCGAAGGATTCGAAGTCTCTCACCGATAAACCTTGCTCTGATTACCAACTGATATGCACCCGCTAGGGTTGAATCCCGATCTTTCAATGAGAGAAGGTGGATAACTCGATTTGGGGATGGAGATGACATTCACGGCCCGACTACAACCATCCAAGGATGCTGCGCCTTAGCAACCGATACACCACCTCCAACGGCCGTCGTGATCTTGTGGAGCACGATCAACCAAACCACTAGGGTAATTCCTGCAAGCAATCGAGGAACAAGCAAGAACAAGTAGAACAAGCAACTCAATTGCAAGTATGGAGGTGAAAAAACCAATCTGAAATCACAAAGTTGGGGTTCTGAATTGAGTAGAACGGATGGTCTAGTCGACACACACGTCTACAAGGAAGTAGCAATGGCTAAACTTGATCTAAACAAAACCCAATCTGTTTGTGGCGGCTCTAATCCTTATTAATACCTAGGGGAACGACCAGGGGGGTGTTGGGGTCGTTCTCCAACCCTAGGACGCGTCCTTAATGGACCCAACTTGATACATGGACCAGCGGCCCAAAATAGGGTGACGCAACACCAAAGGCAGAAAAGGTCCCGGCGTTGAAACAACGATTGCGGAAGCAACGGATAAGATATAGCCATGAGTCCAGATCCGTTGGAAAATAGACTTGATAAGCTTTCCAAAAAGTGCTAGAACGTCCCAATCGGAGTCCGTATGAAGTCGTGGCGACTGTCGCAATTTGGGACTATTTTGCAGTCCGAATTCAACTTCCAAAACGTGTTGGACTTGGACTCTTTCTGTCCTTGGAACCAAAGTGACATGGTGGCCTAGCAGAGGACGTTAGGAATACTTGGATTTGGTCCCCAATCAACTTCGTTAACCTTCCATGCTTTCCATATGCAATCAAACCTTCCCTTGATCCATGTAAGTAATTCTGAAAATGAGAATGAACACACATCATGGTGCAGCATCAATTCATCAAATGCATCAATGATAAGCCTCATATAGAATGGTTGCACCTTTGGTATAGAAGTGGTTGGCATGGTCATATTGGAGCCAATGATGTTCTCATCACCTTGGCTCCCTGTTCATCATAAGCCCTGACCCTCAGTGCTCCACAATCAAGGTCGGTCGAGAGGATAGCCTCAGAATCGTAGACCATGAAGAATGGCGTGTAGCCGGTGGCCCGACTGGGGGTCATCCTGAGGCTCTAGAGCACCGTAGGAAGCTCCGCGACCCATCGTCTACCAAACTTGTTCAACCGGTTGAAGATCCTAGGCTTGAGGCCTTGTAGGACCATGCCGTTCATGCGCTCGACCTGCCCATTCATGCGGGGGTGCGCCACGGTGGCCCAATCGATGCGGATGTGGTATTCATCGTAGAATCGGAGGAACTTCCTCCCAACGAACTACGTGCCGTTGTCCATGATAATGGAGTTTGGGACTCCAAAGCGATGGATGATATCAAGGAAGAACATCATGGCTTGCTCGGACTTGATCGCGGAGATCGTTCGAGCCTCTATCCACTTTGTAAACTTGTCTACGGCGATAAGCAAGTGCATATAGCCCCCGAGCACCCTCTTGCGAGGTCCGACTAGATCAAGCCCCTAGAACATGAATGGCCACGTGATGGGGATTGTATGGAATGCTTGGGCCGGTAGGTGGGTCTGTCGAGCGTAGTATGGGTCCCTGTCACAGGTGCGCACAATCTGTCCAACGTCGGCTACAGTGGTCGGCTAGTAGAAGCCATGTCGAAACGCATTTTTGACCAGGGTCCTAGGTGCGGCATGGTACCTGTATACCCCACCATGGATATCACTCAACAACTGCTTACCTCATTTGATGGGGATGCAGCGCTATAGGATCCCAGTGTGGCTTCATCTGTAGAGCTCACCCTCAATAATGACAAAGGACTTGGCATAACGCATGAGCCATTGAGCCTCTGTTTTGTCCATCGACAACACCTCACGGAGGAGGTAGTCGAGGTAAGGCGACCTCCAGTCGGCCAGAGGGTCGGACTCTATCATAGGATCCTTGTCAGGCTCCATGACTTCAATGTCGGATGGAGCCAACGGCTGGTTAGTCCTCGAGCCCAGGGCAAGTGGCCCATCACTAGTCTATTCTAGCTCCTCGTAGCAGACCGAGGGCTTGTACTGATCGCTGGTGAACATGCCCGTCGGCACCGGCTCTTGGTCGAAAGCCGTTTTCACTAGTGCGTTGGTCGCCTCATTGAGATGCCTCGAGATGTGATTGAGCTTGAGACCATTGAACTTGTCCTCCAGCTTGTGGACTTTTTAGCAATACGCAGCCATCTTGGCATTGTGGCCACTTGATTCCATCATGACTTGGTCTATGACCAGCTAGGAGTCACCCCAGACGTCAAGCCATCGGATTCCCAACTTGATGGCGATGCGTAGGCCATTGATGAGTGCCTCATACTCGGCCACATTGTTGGAGAAGGGGAAATGGATGCAAACCATGTACCTTATGCGTACCCCGAGGGGCGAAACAAAGACCAGCCCCGCACCGGCGCCTTTCTTCATCAGCGATCCATCAAAGTACATCGTCCAGTACTCTTGGCCAACAACTATTGGTGGCATTTGGATCTCGGTCCACTCTGCAACAAAATCAGGCATCACTTGGGACTTGATGGCGTCTGAGGGGTATATGAAATTCCTTGACCCATCAGCTCGAGTGCCCACTTCGTGATTCTTCCTGTGGCATCCCGGTTTTGGACGACCTCGTCGAGAGGGAAGGACGTCACGACTGTCACCAAATATGACTCAAAGTAGTGATGCAACTTCCTCTTGGCGATAAGGACGACGTATAGGAGTTTCTTGATTTGGGGGTAGCGAGTCTTGGAATCGGACAAGACCTCGCTAATGAAGTATATTGGACGTTGCACTTTGAGGGCATGTCCCTCTACTTCTCGCTCTACCACCAGGGCAGCATTGACCACTTGCATGGTGGACTCAATGTAGAGTAGAAGCGGTTTCCCGTCTATCAGAGTGGCCAGGATTGGAGCCTTTGTCAGGAGTTGCACGACCTTGTCAAGTGCCTCCTGGGCCTTGGGCGTCCATTCAAAATGGTCGGCCTTCTTTAGAAGCCAATAGAGGGGGTCCTCGTTCACTAAGGCACGAGATAAAGCGGCTGAGCGTGGCAAGGCACCCTATAACTCATTGTACCCCCTTTATGTTCTGAATCGGGCCCATCCTCATGATGGCCGAGATCTTCTCTAGGTTGGATTCAATGACACGCTCGAAGATGATAAAGCCTAGCAGCATACCCCTTGGGACCCCAAAAACACATTTCTCGGGGTTGAGTTTGGTGTCGTTTGCTCGGAGTTTCACAAAGGTCTGCTCTAGGTCGGCTATGACCTAGTCAGCTCATTTGGACTTGACCACAATGTCATCTACGTAGGCCTCAATGGTCTGCCCGATGAGGTCACCGAAACACTTGAGCATGCAGCGTTGGTAGCCCCTGCATTCTTCAGGCCGAACAGGATTGTGATGTAGCAGAATGATCCAAACAGGGTGATGAAAGATGCCGCGAGCTGGTCAGACTCTTTCATTGTGATTTGATGGTACACACGATTAGACAAACGAGCCCATGTGATGCGTGGGTGTCAACAACTCATGTTGTTATGAATGGGCCTGTGGTCCAGTGATAGGATAGTCTAGTAGGACATTATCACTAGAGTTTAAATCATGGTGTTCGCATATTTTTCTAGATTTTTTTCAGAAAATTTAGGGTACACGCACTATCAGTGTTTTTGGATCACCGATGAGTAAATTTGTATTTGCGCGTCTGGCTCGTATGGTGTGCTCGAAGGACACAAGGGTTTATACTGGTTTAGGTGGAACGTCCCTACGTCCAGTTCGCTGCTGCTGGTGTTACCGGCACTTGATTTGCAGTAGGGGTTACAAACATGCGAGAGAGGGAGAGGATCCCAAGTCTCTGATGCAAGGAGTGAACGGGTGCTGAGAGCTCGCTTACCGCTTAGCCGTGTGCTCGTGTCATGCTCTTGTATTTTTTGACCCCCAGCGTAGGGCGCCCTGCTTCCCTTTTTATAGGCAAAGGGAAAGCGCGGGTTATAGAGGAGGAAAAGTAGAAGAACGAGAGAGAAGAAGGCTTCTAGGGTTGCTGGGTCCTTCTTCTCCTTTCATGCTGGTCCCGCTGATCCTGTGGATGTCAACAGGGATGGCTCCTTGTCACAGCCCTGTTCGTCACTAGCGCCATGTGCAGGCGTCATCTACCGGTCATAGCGTTCCACTCCATCTCAGTGGACATCGTGGTGAAATGACGCGCCTGTCAGCATTCGTACGAGGGTTAGGTAGAACAGCACTGGCACGTCTGATACTGTTCTTGATATGAATCCCCAGGTATGGCCTATCATGGCCTTGCTTTACATCGAGGCATGCCAGCCTCTTCCCTAGCATCAGAGTTTTGACCCAGTCCCATACGCTTGGACCTGGAGTGGTTGGCGATGGTATGGGTCCCCATCAGGCGAGATGGAACCCGCGTCATCGAGGTCGAGCGAGATGGAGCCGACGACCTTGGGCGAGACGGAGCCCGCGACCAAGGGGTCGGGCGAGACGGAGCCCGCGGCCTCGAGGTCAGGCGAGACGGAGCCCAAGGTCCGGTGAGACGAAAACCAATTCCTTGGGGTTGGGCGAGGTGAAGACCACACCCAAGGTGTTGGGCGAGATGGAGCCTATGGCCTTGAGGTCGGACGAGATGGAGACCGTGTCCCTAGGGTCGGGCGAGACGGAGCCCCGCACCAAAAGGGGTCGGGCGAGATGAAGCCCATGGCCTTGAGGTTGGGCGAGACAAAGCCCGTGGACTTGGGGTCAGGCAAGACCTTTTAACATGTCTTGAGCTATCCGGGGAAGTCAACATCGGTGCTCACTTCCGTTCTTTGGGTGTCCCTACTATCGATACCTGATAGTAGCCCCAGCGCCTGTGGAGGAGTAGAGTACACCTTCGGAGGCTTTTCTAGATGGGAGGACTCTAAGGGCCTTGGCCTTCATTTTTGTAGCCCGCGGCGTGTCCTGGTAGGACGACGATTCCCATTTGTCACGATCGGTCTTCTAGGGGGCATGTAACCGTAGGATTCGAGAGGTCAAAAAGATTGTTCTTGATTCTGATCCCTAGGATCTGATCAGTCCGCCGTCGTACTGCGCCCGCGCATTCGGTCTCCTTGCAAGTCCAACTTCCCTCGAGCCCCCACACGTAGCAGGGGTTTGGTCGAGGGTCGGCTCATCTTTGTGATCGTCATCCCTGAAGCATTTTTTTCGATAAAACAGAGGGGCTGAGCCATGCCACGTTTTTCCTCAATGGACGAAATATGGTTCTCGGTGAGCTATTAAAGGGCTAGTCCGAGTGGGGCCCTGGCTTCCCGTTCATGGGGGTCTGGCATGGGTCAGCTGGTGACCAAATCCAGACTCTTGGTGGCCAATCCATATAGTTCTTGGGTCCATTCGGCCAGTCCCAAGGGCTTGTTGCCTTTCTTCAAGGAAACCCATGGACTGGGAATCGACCAAGACTCGAACGTGGGCTGGGATGCCCATGGCGCTCGTGCGCCTAGATACTGGTTGCTAGTGGGCCCATCCCTTTCCATCCCTCGCTCTAAGGGTGCCTCGAAGCAGTTGTGAACCCGTCGCCGGGCCAGCCTTCGAACTCTTGATCGTAGGATCATTTTCAGCTCCGTATCCCTCCTTACCTATGACGGTTCTCACGCCTGTCTGCACCAATGCCGAGCTGGACAACATCAAGAAAGAGGTGGACCCTCTGGCATAGGACTTACTTGCCGAGAAAGAGGATGAGATCATCCCCCAATAAATTAGTTAGGTAGATAAGCCAGGCGACAAACTTGTAATAAGTGGACAAGCTCTTAAATTTTGTTATGGCCGAACATATTTTTAGCTCTTCTCCCCTTTTTGTATAAAAAGGTTAATGCATTCTGACCCTTTCCATAGTTAAGGCTGTAAAGCTTGGGGTGCAGGTGAAAAAACTCTGATGACACTGGTGAGCAAAAACATCGTAGCCGCTAGGGCATAGGTTTCTTGCAGTCCAACCAGTTTTACTCAGCGCTCATTTCCACAACCCTTATTTCTAGATCTTAACATAAGAAAAGGTTAGGCACAGAGAATGTTTGCCAGGTAGATATACTCTTATCAGTTCCCGAGTGAGGCTTGACCCCTTGCCATTACTAGGGTCGGGTGTCACTAAAGATCGAGGAGTCGATAGCGAAAACGATAAGAGAAAACATGCATAAATTAAGGGTAAAAGCGATGTAGCTTTTCAATGTTCTGGGTGTTGACGAAGACTTCACCGTCAATGGTCCTGAGCCCCTTGCCATTGCTGGGGTCGGGTGTCACTAAAGATCGAGGAGTCGATAGCGAAACCGATAAGAGAAAGCATGCATAAATTAAGGGTAAAAGCGATGTTGATGTTCGATGTTCTAGGCATTGACAAAGACTTCGGTGTCAATGGTCTTGAGCTTATAGGTGCCTGGTCGGAGCACCTCTATGATGACGTATGGTCCTTCCCACGGTGGAGAGAGCTTGTGGCGGTTCTTGTTGCTCTAGATGAGGCAAAGCACTAGGTCCCCAATGTTGATGGCCGACCCTGCACTCGATGGCTGTGGTACTAGCGCCACGCTTGCTGGTACTTGGCCAAGCAGAGGAGGGCAACGTTGCGTGCTTCATCTAGCTGGTCCATGGCATCATCAAGGGATGCCTTGGCTCCCTGTTTGTCGTACACCCTGACCCTCGGCGCTCCATAATCGAGGTTGGTTAGGAGGATAGCCTCGGAACCATAGACCATGAAGAATGGCGTGTAGCCGGTGGCCCGACTAGGGGTCATCCTCAGGCTCTAGAGCACCATTGGAAGCTCCGTGACCCATCGTCTGCCAAACTTGTTCAACCAGTTGAAGATCCTAGGCTTGAGGCTTGTAGGACCATGTCATTCACATGCTCGACCTGCCCGTTCGTGCGGGGGTGCGCCACGGCGGCCCAATCAAGGCGGATGTGGTATTTATCGCAGAATCGTAGGAACTTCCTCCCGGTGAACTGTGTGTCGTTGTTCGTGATAATGGAGTTTGGGACTCCAAAGCGATGGACTATGTCAAAGAAGAACAACATGACTTGCTCGGACTTGATCGCGGAGATCGATCGAGCCTCTATCCACTTTGTAAACTTGTCTACGGCGACAAGCAAGTGCGTATAGCCCCTGAACGCCCTCTTGAGAGGTCTAACCAGATCGAACCCCTAGACCGTGAATGGCCACGTGATGGGGATCATCTAGAGTGCTTGGGCCGGTAGGTGGGTCTACCGAGCGTAGTATGGGTCCCCGACACAAGTGTGCACAATCTGTTCAGCGTCGACTACTGCGATCGGCCAGTAGAAGCCATGTTGAAACGCGTTTCCGACCAGGGTCCTAGGTGCAGCATGGTGCCCACAGACCCCAACATGGATATCACTCAACAACTGCTTCCCTCGTTTGATGGGGATACAACACTGCAGGATCCCGGTGTGGCTTTGCCTGTAGATCTCGCCCTCAATAACGACAAAGGACTTGGCGCGACACGCGAGCCGCCGAGCCTCCGTTTTGTCTATTGGAAGTGCCTCACAGAGGAGGTAGTCGAGGTAAGTCACCCTCTAGTCGACCAGAGGGTCAGACTCTATCATTGGATCCTTGCCAAGCTCCATGACTTCAGGGTTGGATGGATCCACTAGCTAGTTAGCCCCTAAGCCTAGGGCAGGTGGCCCATCACCGGTCTATTCTGGCTTCTCATAGCGGACCGAGGGCTTGTACTGATCGCTGGTGAAGACGCCCGTCGGCACTGGCTCTTGGCCAGATGTCGTTTTTGCCGGTGCGTTGGCCACCTCATTGAGATGCCTCGGAATGTGATTGAGCTCGAGACCATCGAACTTGTCCTCCAGCTTGTGGACTTCTCGGCAATACACAGCAATCTTGGCGTTGTGACAGCTTGATTTTTTCATGACTTGGTCGATGACTAGCTAGGAGTCGCCCTGGATGTCAAGCCGTGGGATACCCAACTCGATGGCGATGCGTAGGCTATTGATGAGTGCCTCATACTCGACCACATTGTTGGAGGAGGGGAAATGGATGCGAACCATGTACCTCATGTGTACCCCGAGGGGCGAAACAAAGACCAGCCCTACGTCGGTGCCTTTCTTCATCAGCGATCCATCGAAGTACATCGTCCAGTACTCTTGGTCGATGACTGCCGGTGGCATTTGGATCTTGGTCCACTCTCAACGAAATTAGCCAGCACTTGGGACTTGATGGCCGTCTGAGGGGCATATGAAATGCCTTGACCAATCATCTCAAGTGCCTACTTCGTGATTCTTCCTGTGGCATCCCGGTTTTGGACAACCTCACCGAGAGGGAAGGACATCACGACCGTCACCGAATACGACTCGAAGTAGTGACGCAACTTCCTCTTGGCGATAAGGACGGTGTATAGGAGTTTCTAGATTTGGGGGTAGCGAGTCTTGAAATCGGACAAGACCTCGCTAATGAAGTATACATGACACTGCACTTTGAGGGCGTGGCCACAATGTTGAGTAGAAGTGGTTTCCTGTCGGTCGGGGGGACCAGGATCAGGGCCTTTGTCAGGAGCTGCTTGACCTTGTCAAGTGTCTCCTAGGCCTCGGGCATCCATTCAAAATGGTCGGCCTTCTTCAGAAGCTGATAGAGGGGGAGTCCTCATTCGCTGAGGCGCGAGATAAAGCGGCAGAGCGCGGTGAGGCACCCTATAACTCGTTGTACCTCCTTTATGTTCTGAATCGGGCCCATCCTCATGATGCCCGAGATCTTCTCTGGGTTGGCTTCAATGCCACACTCGGAGACGATAAAGCCTAGCAGTATACCCCTTGGGACCCCGAAAACACATTTCTCGGGGTTGAGTTTGATGTCGTTTGCTCAGAGTTTCATGAAGGTCTGCTCTAGGTCGGCTACGACCTGGTCAGCTCGTTTGGACTTGACCATGATGTCATCTATGTAGGCCTCAAAGGTTTGCCCGATAAGGTCACCGAAACACTTGAGCATGCAGCGTTGGTATGTAGCCCCCGCGTTCTTCAGGCCGAACGGCATTGTGACATAGCAGAACGGTCTGAATAGGATGATGAAAGATGTCGTGAGCTGGTCGGACTCTTTCATTGTGATTTGATGGTACCTAGAGTACGCATCAACGAAACAAAGGGTTTCGCACACCGAGGTCAAGTCGACTACTTGGTCTATGCGTGGAAAAGGAAACGAATCCTTTGGACACGCTTTGTTGAGACCCGTGTAGTCAACACACATTCTCCATTTCCCACTCTTTTTTCATACAAGAACGGGATTGGCTAACCACTCAGGGTGGTATACTTCCTTGATGAACCCGGCCACCAAAAGTTTCGCAATCTCCTCGCCGATGGCCCTATGATTCTCCTCGTTGAAGCGACGCAGCGACTGCTTCACTGGCTTGGAGCCTGGCCTGATCTTCAAGGCGTGCTCAGCAACTTCTCTCGGAATGCCTGGCATGTCCGAGGGTCTCCACGCAAAGATGTCTCTATTGGTACGGAGGAAGTCGGCGAGCGCGCTTTCCTATTCGGAGGAAAGCATGGTGCTGATGCGCACCACTTTGCCCTTGGAGCCGCTAGGGTCTATGAGGACCTCCTTTGCGCCCTCTACAGGCTCGAAAGACCTAGCCGACCGCTTAGGTTGGAGAAAATGATGCATAGGCTGGAGAAAGAAAAACAACTTTGATAGCCACACATAGTATTATGTTGAATACACAATCAGGGCTCAGTAACTCATCAGGCCAATAAATTATGAGAATAAATGACAACACATACATTCATGCTACAACTGTGTTTGCATTGCATTAATCTATCAGCTAGATTGATTTTCAGTTCAGAGTGGAGAAGGATCTCGTTTCCGGCTGGTTTCTGTGTGGAGATATACAAATATATATTTCATAATACTACAAAAATCGGGAGGTTTTTGGCTGGTTTCTGTGTGGATATATGCATACAAAAAATTGGAAATATGAGATTGGGAGAGATGAGATTTAGAACCTGCAGCATGAAAAGCCAACACCGGACCAACCGGAGAGGAGCTGCTGGACGCACGGCACCACAGCATTCCTCGAGCGTGGAGCTAGTGTTGGCTTGACCAGGAACATGGAGAGCACACGAGGTAGCCGGATCCTCTGCCGTAGCCCCAAAACGAGGTGGAGACGAGGTGAGGGTGCCCAATCTGCTGTCATCGGAGTCAGATCCGGGGGAGGGGGCACCGCTGCTGCTTGGGGCCGTGAGGTAGCAGGATCGTTGCCGCTCGTACCAGGGACGCCGCTCGTACCGGGGACGCCGCTGCTTGGGGCCGCGCGAGGGAGTCAGATCCACCGCAGTCGCAGCCCTAGCCTTGCGTGCCACCACTTGGGGGCCAGCGGGGAGGGCGCCGCTGCATGGTGACAGGAGGAGGCGTCGTAGCTTGGTGACCGGAGGAGGCGCCGCTGCTTGGGGGTCACGCCGTCACGGGGCGAGCGAGCCGAGAACCGAATCTCCCGCCGTCGCGGTCTCACGAAGTGCAGGAGGCGGCGAACGGGTGGGAGAGGAAGAGAGATAGAGTGTGGCGCTAGGGTTTGGGGCGCCGCTTTTATATGTCCGTGGCATAACCCGCTCGCTGTTGGGCCGGCTGAAAGGCCAACGCTGCCCAGGCCCAAGTTGGATGTGCGTTTCATTCTCCAGCACTCGTCAAAATGAAATTTTCTGTCGTTGTCACCAAAACAAACAGAAAACTGTATATTTTTCCGTCGGTAGATGGAAAACCGACAGTAAAATTATATTTATTCTGTCAGTTTCATTATTTTTTTATCGGTTCGTAGGTAACCGACATAAATATACAATTTCCCTGTGGGTTTGTCTTTAACCGACAGTGAATTTTAAGTTTCCAGTAGTGAATGGAACCTATTGGCCGGACATCAATCTAGTACTCACAAAATTAAAACTCTTAACGATACTAGCTAGCCGGCGGCGGCATGGGAGATCATAAACAACATTACATAGCTTGCTCTATCTCTCTTCGTCGTCTTGGAGCCAATTTCCAACAGTTCCCAACAAAACATTCTGACAATATAATGTAATTCCAATATACATGTTGTTTTTATGTTACTATAGGATCAATCAATAGTGACAGACGCACGTACCATTGCTTGTGGGAGAAACAACTAGTAGAGAACTCAATTGTGGTGCACACAACTAGCACCTCTTTCTCTTTTACCTTAAACATATTTATAAAGCAATTTACATATTTTCCCAGATGATTTCACACTGCTATGAGCACGTTCATATTGGTTTCTCTAGCTCACAACTGGCAACATTTATATGCAAATTCCCATGAAAAGTGTTGCTATGAAATTCGCGTTTGTCTTAAGTAATATTTATATCCCTAAATAAGTTTATTATGAAAATATATTGAATGATCTAATGAAAAGGGGCAGTTGTAAATCCCATTATGTTAGCTGGCCATGGCACGCAGACGCTGGCTACATTCAAATCCAATCTGCAGAGCAGCAGAGGACAAGGTCAGAAGCTCTTAGTAATTTTTATCATGTAAACTCAGTGGTTGGTGGAGCGTGTCAACGACACTGGCTGCATGTTAATTAACTTGCTAGTAGACGCCATCATGCCATATTAATCCTAGCGAACAATGGAACCTATTGGCCGGACATCAATCTAGTACTCACAAAATTAAAACTCTTAAAGATACTAGCTAGCCGCCGGCTGCATGGGAGATCATAAACAACATTACATAGCGCACATAGGTAATAGGTTACTGATGATGATGTGTAGTGTCGTGCAACCGCTTCGTGAGTCTATATAAAGCCAGTGATCTAGGCAATCTTCTCCAAGCAACTACCCACGGAGCCAGCAGCTCTCTAAAGCCTCCCCTGCTTCGCATTGATCTAACGGCCCCAGCAGCCACCCAGAGATGGCCACCAGCGGCCCCGTCCCTCTGGTCTCACAGGTGCAGCAGCGCAAGCCACAGACATACACCCCGAGCCCATGGGGTGACTTCTTCCTCCACCACATCCCATGCACTCCATCACAGGTACATGCTCCATACGCTACAAAACTAATTAAACATGTCATTTGGCTCTCATCACATCGCTGCAGGAAAGGTGCCAAGACCGCCAACTCTTTGTTTTATTTTGCATGACTGCTAAAGTTGAAGACTAAACAATGGACTTTATACTATTATTCTGTCACTGCCATCTCTTACAATTGTTTCATAGTCCATACTTCTGGACATCAATATAATTGATGTCTCATGTGTTTCTAATGTCACAGATGTATTTTTGAAGTTCAGAGATGACAAAGGAAATATTGTAACAGATGATGCAAGATGTTTATTGAGAATGTATGAAGCGGCACATCTTAGAGTGAAAGGGGAAGAAGTGCTTGACAATATTCTTATTTTCACCAAGAGTCAGCTTCTGTATATTGTAGACGATCTCGAACCACAATTGAAAGAAGTGAAATATGCATTGGAAACACCTCTTTTTAGAAGACTCAAAAGAGTACAAGCGAGGCAATATATCTCAATATACGAGAAAAATACTACACACAATAATATGCTCCTAGAGTTTTCAAAGTTAGACTTCAACATTTTGCTAACCCAGAATGGCCACCAGCGGCCCCGTCGCTCTGGTCTCACAGGTGCAGCAGCGCAAGCCACAGACGTACACCCCGAGCCCATGGGGTGACTTCTTCCTCCACCACATCCCATGCACTCCATCACAGGTACATCACAGGTACATGATCTAATTAAACATGTCATTTGGCTCTCATCACATCGCTGCAGGAAAAGGTGCCAAGACCGCCAACACTTTGTTTTATTTTGCAAGACTGCTAAAATTCTAGGCTATATATGTAACTGGTCGATGTGTAGGGATCGATTATTATCAAGGGTGTGATTGATTGATTGAATATATCCCAACAAACCAAACCCACCAATAGGATACAAGTTCATGGTGATTTGTTGCCTATACTGCCTTTCTGAGCTAGTTCCGCCCATGCAAGAAAATTCTTCCTCAGCCTGGTTCACAGGATACGTATATGGAAAGAGAGAGATTTTGGACGCTTGCCTCAGGCCAGAATCACTGGACACTAGCTTCACCAGTTAATGTTATATTGGTGCTGATGAGCATATACAAAATGGTCCAATGTTTTTCTAAAAACATATTAAGGAACAACATGATAAATAAACATCTCTCTATATATAAGAGGATATAGTTGCACATGATAATAGGCACCTTGATTTTTTTAGATAATGGAACCATATGTTCCGGCTTCAGCTTCTCACAAAAGAGAAGGATCACACCAAGCTTATTACACACTCACTCCAAACGGAACTCACACAGGTGCCAACTAGTTCCCAAGGCGACTACTAAAGTTCCAACCATTTGAAGCAAAAATAAACATGGCTTTTGACTCTAAATTTCTGCACACATCTTGGATAAGCACCCTGTGTTCATCCAGCCGTTGCAATGGAGCCCAAAATCAGAGCCAGTATTGTTGCCCTGAAGAGTACTTGCAAAAATGTTTTTGGTTGACATTTATTAAACACCAAATCATTCCTTGTGAGCCAAATAACCCAACAAAGGGCCGCTGCACCTGTGAATAATAAGAGATTGTGTTTTTGTTGACCCAATTTAGACCAACCTCCAAACATATGGGCTATGTTCCTCGGTGGTCTCAAACCAAAAACCCAGTGAACCATACGCCATAGAGCCTTAGCGACAATACAATCGAAGAATAAATGTTTTATGGTTTCCAGGCTACTGCAAAAGCTGCAAACCTTACTACCATTCCAATTTCTTTTGGCCAGATTATCCTTGATGATGATCAATTTTTATCTCATGTAACATGTTCTCATGTGAGCAACCAAACACCGTCTCACATCGATCTGTGAGGCTAAGCAGGTAGCAACGAAACAAAGAGAATGCATACACCCAGCCTGGTTGAGCTGCTGACCTCCATCAACATCTAGGTGTCTCTTCAAGTAGAATCTGGCTCATTGTGTTGTGCATATGAAAGGATTCGTTTGCACACTGACATTTACACTACAGAGAGTTTAACTATAACATTAGAAATATCTTTCTTGCAGTATTTGATGATGAAGGATAAGGTCAAAATAATGAAGGAGGAGGTGAAGAAAATGCTACTGGATGCTGATTCTTTTGATTTGTCTGATAAGTTAGACTGTATTGATACACTAGAACGGCTTGGATTGGATTATCACTATACCAAGGAGATTGATAAATTAATGTGCAATGTCTTCGAAGCTAGGGATCAAGATCTTGATCTTCTTACAACCTCAAATCTTTTCTATTTGCTTAGGAAGCATGGATATCATATTTCTTCTGGTAAGATTCCAGACATTTTATTTTGCTATTTAATTGTCGTATATTACTTAGATGGAACTTCATATGACTTCAGAAGGACTTTTATGGTATACACACCTTCCACCGAAGCAACAAAGAGGTTTTTATTACTTCAAATAGTGTGGCGATACATATGCTCAAGTGTTAAATGTAGTATCTGCTTATAAAAATGACACAAGACAGCCTCCAACTGTTAGTTTCAAAGATGGTTTCTATTTTTTCTTAAAATAATAAAAATCTAGTTTAATCACTAAAGAATCATCTTAACTAATTTATTTTAGATTAGGTAAATATGTAAGTATCAGTTTATTTTTAAAAATGTTATCTATTAGTTAATGATCTATTTAGACTTTTTTTGAGGCAAAAACTGTGGGGGAGATCTATTTAGATTTATTTTGAACTTACTTATTTTTTCTACTATTTTATTCCTTGTACTGAAACTTGAAGAAGATGAACGAATAAGATTCAAATAACTATGAAAAGAGCATAGCATATAGATGACATCTTTAGAAAAAAAAATTGTACAGGTTTCACATTTCTCTGATTTAAGATACAAAACTACTTACTAATTTTTAGAGGTTAAACAAGAATTTTTTTTATTTTCAAAAAATAGAAAACCACCTTTGAAACAAGAGAGAGGACCAAATTTGCTCGATTTCGGTAGTTGGAGAGCATCCAGTACCCAGTTTCATCCTTCAAAGTTGAAAATTGAACTACCGTTCAAGTTGGAGACTAAACAATGGACTTTATACTATTATTCTGTCACTGCCATCTCTTACAACTGTTTCATAGTCCATACTTCTGGACATCAATATAATTGATGTCTCATGTGTTTTTAATGTCACAGACGTATTTTTGAAGTTCAGAGATGACAAAGGAAATATTGTAACAGATGATGCAAGATGTTTATTGAGAATGTATGAAGCGGCACATCTTAGAGTGAAAGGGGAAGAAGTGCTTGACAATATTCTTATTTTCACCAAGTGTCAGCTTCAGTATATTGTAGACAATCTCGAACCACAATTGAAAGAAGTGAAATATGCATTGGAAACACCTCTTTTTAGAAGACTCAAAAGAGTACAAGCGAGGCAATATATCTCAATATACGAGAAAAATACTACACACAATAATATGTTCCTAGAGTTTTCAAAGTTAGACTTCAACATTTTGCTAACCCTATATTGTGAGGAGCTAAAAGATCTTACACTGTAAGAGCCATCATTAATAGCATAGTGATGTTGTACTAAGTTCTCTCATTACCATTATTTCTAGATATCTTCTCGTGCCCTATATATATTTACAGCTGGTGGAAAGAGTTCCAAACACAGGCTAACACGTCAATCTATGCACGAGATAGGATGGTGGAGATGCATTTCTGGATGATGGGAGTATTCTTTGAGCCCCAATATTCCTATTCACGAAAGATGCTTACACAATTGATTACGATTGTGTCTGTACTCGATGACTTGTATGACAATCATTGCACCACAGAAGAAGGCAATGTCTTCACTGCAGCACTGCAAAGGTTTGCAACACTTCTGTCCATATTCATCATGTTGCTTATAGGGTAATAAATTTATATAGTCCTAATTATTTATTTGTATGGAAAGCTGATGTCTCTAGAAGTTCTATTTTCAATACATCATGTTAATATAATCATAAGTTTCATAAATGACAGGTGGGATGAAGAAGCAGTAGAGCAATGCCCAACATACTTGAGGACTTTATATATAAATATACTTACCACCGTAAAAGCCATTGACGAGGGGTTGAATCTTCAAAACAACAAACATGCCAAGTTGGTTAAAGGACTGGTATGTCTTACTGAAACAAGATTAAAATGGAGAAACAATTGTATATATCCCTAGGAGGAAAATTATCGTGATTGACATATCTAAAAGCCATCAGGGTTATATTATGTGTGTATGTCCAAATGTTCATTGTGCATCCTTGTGATTAACATATTTATAATCTTACTATGGTACAATGCGATCTAAAATTAATTTAGAGCAACATGATTGTCACTACTTTATTTTTATTCAATATATACTAATCAAACAAGTGTACAACATCTAAACTAATTTAGTTCTAATAATTTTGCTTGATCTAATATTAACTACAACATCCAAAATTTGGGGCTTATGATTATGAAATGCCTGGCTTAATTCTTGAAAAAAAATTGTTCAACAATTATTTAGATTATATGCATGCATAGTAGATAAAAGTTGTATCAATGGATCCACATTATATTCCACTCGTCTTTCAATACAAATTTATTTTTATTGTAACCAATGATATCTTATAAGAGTTTAGTGACAAGTATAGTTTAAAAATACTTTTCTTATATTCTTAATACTCCATACAGAAAGAAATATATGAATCAGTAAGTATTTTTTCATAGAGAGAGCAATAATTTCGGCATTAGTTTAAACTTATGTGTGTTTGAGAGTTTGGGTGCACATAGTATACGCAAGTATAAAGAATAATTAATGTGTTCCAGACAAAATGGCATTTGCTAACAGTAGTTAGAGCTCCCTGAGGCCTCCATTACAAATTTAAAGGTTTGCCTGGGTAGTTTTCTCTTTGGGGTATATTGTATCTTTGAGCTTTCACACTAATCTTACATGCATTTTACATAATCGACATGGCCAAATGCTATAATGCTGAGACCGAATGGCGTGACAAGAAATATGTGCCAGCCACCGTTGATGAGCATCTAAAAATTTCAGCACGTAGTAGTGGTTGTATGCACATCGTGAGCCTGGGATTCATTTCAATGGGAGATGTGGCAACTAGCGAAGCTATTGAGTGGGCTTCTACCTATCCGAAAATCATCCGAGCTGTCTGTGTTATTGGACGCCTCGCTAATGATATAGTGTCGTACAAGGTGCCAGTTAGTCTATATTTTCTAAGTGCTAATAAATGATAAGCTGTCACACCCAATTTTAAGGATAAAATGGAGTGCAAAATCTTATGTGCGCCCAGAGATCAGTCACACACATAAGCTGACAAATTATGAATAGTATCATCACAAATGTTTATTACATCACGAATAAGACAGAGTTATCACATAAATATAGCGGGAATAATAAAAAGATCTCTCGCGGAAGCTCCAATTCACAGGGACGTCGACTGGTTGACCACAAGTCTAGTAGTCCTCAGGGAAATCATCATTCTCAAGGTCATCTGTTACCCATCTAGGATTTTTATCCAAGTAATGAAAATAAACAAGCGTAAGTACATGTCGTACTCAACAAGTGTAACACGGGGTTCATGAGGCTCAAAAGGCTAGACACGGTTCAACAGCGTTCAGCTTTTAGTTGTCACAATTTTAGCTTATGAGTAGCATCAAGTTGTTTCAATTCCCATTGCCAAACACATAATCAAATGTAAACATGAATAATGAATAGCATAAACAAATGTTACTTAGTGTTCATCTATTCCATAAGGGTTCCAAGGCCGCTCGTGACCGTGAGCACGGCTGATATGCCAGTTTTACACTCTGCAGAGGTTGTACACTTTCACTATGAGTCATGATTCCCATATGCCCGGGTTTATAACTCCCAAAACACTTCGAAGGTGAGCAGGCAAGGGTCACTATGAAGCCTTTCAAAGGTTCGTCTAACAAGTTAGGGCCATTAGATTCACTCGGCAAATAGATATAGAGCCCCCCTTTCCCGGTGGCATATTGACGCGCAGCCTATACGCACAAGGATAGAAGCCGCTCTATACCCGATTCGGCAAGCCATTCTTACGCCAATGAAGGTAACCACTAACAAGCTAGAAAAGGTTCTCATACTGAGCTAAAGCCAGAGCCATGTAGCCCTCACAGCTGTACTGTAAGTCCCGGATGATCACTTACAGATAAGTCCTTAGGGAGAGGAATCTGAAGCATTTAGAAAGTAGCTAAACACTCCAGCCCTCTGTTTCCATGTTGCTAAAAAGTCATATTTTAGCGTTTATTGCATATACCATTAGTCAAGTCACAAGATCATGGTTCAATTGAGCTCTAGCAAAGCTACCCACATGCATAACCCATAGGTGACAAGGTAATAGTTCAATTCTAGGAAATCCCTATCAAGGCGACACATGCAATATGAATTTAATGAATTAAAGTGAATAGGAAACAAGGATGATCCCAGGCTATACTTGCCTTGGGCAATGTACTCTTGCTGGTCCTGCTCGTCCAAGTCGTACCCTTGATCTCCCACGAACTGCTCACCGTCTATACTCGATAACCACAGCAACATACAAGCATCCAGGAACAATCATGCAAAGCAAACAAGGCTATAGATTAGAACAGTACACCAACAGTAAAGAATCAAGATGAAAAGTTTGGAAAACGAATCTACGTCTCGCTAAGAACACACAGACGCGAAGATCACAAAAATCGGATCTAAAACGGAAAAGTTATGATTTATACAAGATTTCCTATAGACAAATAATAGATTAGATCTAAGCTCAAATTATAAAAGTTGGAAACCTACTTTACAGTAACATGAACATGTAGATCACTTAATTATGAATCTAACGCAACTTGAACGGATCAAATCGGAGTTAAAACGGAGATTTTATGGCTAAAACAAGTTGAATGGCAAAACTGTAAATAATTGAAAACATATTTCAGTCCAAACAAATGAAAATACGCTTTCGGAAGAAAGAAACATAAACTGTGAAATGCGCAAAGGACCGCGGGTTGAATCTGGAATACTTATAAGGGCGTATTTGAAAGATTGGCAACGAAGGGGTATCTATAGATCTAAGCCGTTGGATTAGAAACCGACGGCTGAAAATCAATCTGGCGAAAAAAAACAAGAAGCTGCCGGCACAGTGCCACCGGCGGCAGGAGACACAGCGGCGCCATGGCCGGCCATCTGGAGCGCTCGGTTCACGGCCTCCAGTACACTATTCTACGAAACAAAAACTCCGGGCGAGAGAGAAGGGAAAGGGAATCTCATCCGAGCCGGAATAAGCAAGCGGGGAGCAGCGACGGCGGCTCGGTGCTTGAGGAACAGCGGTGGTCGGCGGCGGCGCTAAAACGAAGCTCGGCTGCGGCTGCTTGGCGAAGAAAAACGGTCGCCAGATGGGTTAGGTGATAGAGGAGAGGTGCGGGCGCTATTTATGGGGTGGGCTGCTTGAGCGGCACGGCACCAAAGAGAGCGTGGCCGAGGCGGACTCGATGGCGTCGGTGCGGAGGAGTCCGGCTCCGTTACGACGCGAGGAAGAAGAGCCTGGGCCTGGGCCCGGGCGGTCAGCGGCGGATGAAGGCGCGCGGGCGTGGCTTGCGACTGGCCAGCGAACCGGGCCGCGCGAGCTGGGCTGCCTCCAGCGGCTTGCAGCGTGGGCGAGCGTGGGCTGGCGCTGGAGCGGGCCGAGCGGAGCGCTGCGGGGAGAGAGGGGCGCAGGCCGGTGCGGGGAAAAGGTGGGCCGCGACAGCAGCAGGCCTTCGGGCCAAAAAGAGGAAGGAAGAAAATTCCATTTTTTTTCCAATTACTTTCCAAAGCAAATTTCGAAAGCAAGAATTCAAATCAAATTCAAACTTGAGTTCAAATCAAACCATTCCAAAAATTGATATGCAGCAGCATGAATGCACATTCATTGTTGTTAACCTTTATTACATTTTTAATTTGGCATACTTTATTATTCCTCCTAAATTTAATGTTCACAAAAATGCTTAGTAAATCAAATTTTCTCTAATTTCAATTGTTGTAAAATTTAGGGTGTTACATAAGCTCAATTATAGAATCGTTCCTAAACTTTTCAATATTTTTGGCTGCAGCGAGAAGAAGCATCAAAGAATATGGTATCTACAGTGCAAACTTGTGCAAAAGAATATGGTACCACAATAGAACAAGCCATAGAAAAGCTTAGAGAACTGATCGAGGAAGCGTGGATGGACATCACCGAAGAGTGCATGAGACAGCCACAACCAAAGGCTCTTCTGGAGAGGGTAGCCAACCTGGCTCGTACAATGGATTTTCTATACAAAGATGTCGATGGATACACCGATTCACGGAGTATCAAAGGCATATTGGATTCACTGTATGTGGATCTAATCAACTAAAATTAGGTGACAGCGTGGCTATAACCAGCTGGACAACAATTCAGTGTCTATATAGTTTGTAGTATTTGCAAATGTATTGTGTTTCTCGGAAGATCTTGCAGATATATATATATACTTTAGTGATCTTTTTCTATAGGAATATGTTTACTAGCCGGAACCGTAAAATCCAAACCTTACTAGGTTTCCATGTATGGCCTGTGGGTTCATAACTATTGTACAACTCGATGTAATGATTGTGAATTAATAAAATCTTTCGGCTTGTTTGGCGTAGAGTTAGATGGAACAATTTCCAGGCACCAGAAATTATTGAAATCGGAGCTATAGACACATGGACGACATTTAGTTGAGCAATTTTGTTATTAATTTTTGAGATAAATACAGATATTCAAACCAACTTATTTTATTCTACAAACTCCAAATCATATATGGTAGAATTATGATAAACAGTGTGGAGCTAGAGTTGCGCTAATAAACCGGCTGTCCATGACTAAATTGGGCTAGGCCTGGCTAGTTTGTCTCCTACCCTCTTCTGTATTCATGGTGGCTGGGCTAGAAGCTACTCTCTCTATCCCCAAATAAATCAATTCATAGAATCCATGCCAGTCAAATTTTTTTTAAGTTTGACTAACTTTATAGAAAAAAGTAACAATATCTATGACATAAAATGAATACATTATGAAAATATACTCTATGGTACATCTAATGATACTAGTTTGATATAATAAATCTTGATGTTTTTTCTACAAATTTGATCAAAGTTTAAAAAGTTTGACTTAAGACAACTCCAGGAATCTATTTAGTCACGGACAGAGGGAGTAGTGTGCACTTAACTATATATCCTTGAGCTCTTATCAAGAAAAAAAAACTACATATTTTCTATTTATCTGCTGACATATTTTTGAGGAAAAAATCTGTCAATTTTTTTGATGTTGCGAATGTTGTTCTTTCATGTTGTTAATGTTGTTATTTGATGTTGCAAATGTTGTAGAGGAGGAAATATGACAAGTTGTATAAGATGTTGCGGATGATATTTTATCATGTTTCAAACATTGTTCATGCATGTTGTATGCTTCATTGTTTCAGTCATATGCAACATCGGAGGATAACATGTGCAACATCAGAGAATAACATGTGCAACATTATAAAATTCGACATATTTTACCATTCAAAATATGTCAACAAATAAATAGATATTCCCAAAAAAAACTATATGTCCTTGGGCTCAATTCTTTCTAAGTTGACTTGGTTGCAGCAATTTTATTTTTGGAAAGAGTTTGTCCGACCATCCTCAACTATTGTGTTATTCCAATTAGCCCCTTGATCGGAAAATTGGATTATATTTTTATACTCCAACTCTTTAAACCATCCGATTTACCTCCCTCAGCTTGTCCGATTTTTTAGAAAATGGAATATATTAATATCCCAGCTTCTGCATCGACTAATGCATATGGCTGTTCGTTATTACAAGCGAGAGCAAAACGGTCCAGGAATCTCAAAAACAAAGTTTTGAGCCATAAAGACAACAAAAAAAGTTTTCAAAAGCCACAACTAAAATGCAAGCCTGTTGGCAAATCTCCAGTCGTGTCTTGCAAACACCTCCATCGCGGCAATCTCAATAGTCCTACATCCCATCTTCAACAAATGGCAATCCTCCTCCTTCTGTATTAGGGACCAGTACCTGGTCCAGTATGTCCCCTTGAAGATAACATGCAAATAAGATGGTGCTAGAGCCTTGTCAAACATAATATCATTCCGGGTTAACCAAATCGCCCAACAAATGGCATTTGCACCCACAAGAATTTGTGATTTCATTTTTCTATTTATCCCTTCCAACCAACTTGTAAACAAATTGTGTACACTAGTTGGAGGTATTAGGTTAAAGGAAACATGAACAATTCTCCACATAAATTTAGCAAAATGACAGTCAAAGAGTAGATGTTGTATGGATTCGTTCAAGGAACAGAAACAACACTTTCTATCTCCCTGCCACTGCCGCCTTGCTAAATTATCTTTTATTAAAATTACACCCTTGTACAGGTACCACATAAAGACTTTGATTTTGAGAGGTAGTTTAAGTTTCCAAATTAAAGTGTTAAACGGTAAAGCTTGTGCTCCTAACAAAGCTCTGTACATGAAACTGACTGAGAATAGCCCATTCTGATGTAGCCCCCACACAAAGCGATCTCTCTGGTTTCTTAGGTGTACATCTGCAACCATAGCCACCACATTGTGCCACGCTTGCAAATTAGCACCCATCAGCGATCTCCTGAAAGCTACATTTAACGGTTCAAACCTACCCATCGAAAGGAACTCACCCTTGACCTTCACGAGGCTAGCCCAAAACTAAGAGTCCCCGGGCATGTATTGAACCTGTGTCAAAGATTTGTCCCTTAAATATATATTCATAAGCAATTGTTGCCAAACCCCGTCTCCATTTAACAATTTAAAGAGTCATTTGCTTAGGAGACACTTATTGTGAACATCTAAATTTAGGACTCCCAATCCTTCTTGGTCTTTTAGTGTGCATACTACCTCCCACTTTGTCAATCTATATTTTTTCTTATACTCATCACTCTGTCAGAAAAAATAGGATCTAACACTACTAACTTCTGACCCTTATACCACGCTTTTTTGTCGCAATGGCATGGTTTCGTTGCAACAAGTGTTGTTATCACAACAATTTTCACTTTTGGTTGCGATAGATTGTTTTTTTGCCATGAAGATTGTTTTGTGGCCATAAGTGTGGAGATCGTTGCAAAAAGTAAGTGTTATCGCAACAAATTATTGAACGGTTGCAATAAGTGATTAATGTTGCCACGATTTGATTTGCGTTGCAGGCAAGTTTATTTTCGTTGCAATACTAAGGTGATATTGCCACTCTTTATTTTATGGTTGCAATAGCCCATCTATATCGCCACGAATATGTTCTGTTGTATATAATAGTCGCTTTTGTTGCAAAAAATTGGTACATATAGCAACGAAAAAAATAGTTCGTTGCAATCACTAAGGTTGCAACGATTATGGTTTCGTTGTATGTAGCAGTTTCGTTCATTGCAAAAAGGTTATAATATAGCAACGAAAAATTACATTGTTGCAATACCTAAGCCTTTCCACTTTAATGGTTGCATAATTTTTTTTAAAAATGACAACAATATGGGTTTCGAACCTGAGACCTCTTGGTCTTGAAAGTAAGCTCCTACCACTAGGCTACGTCTATGTTTGTGTTAGTAATAGCGAAAGTTCCCTATATTAATTAATGTTGAGCAGTTATATTGGAAAAAGGATCTAATCTAAATTTACATATCACGTAGAGGTCGCGGCTTGTAGCTCCTGTCGCGGCTCCTTCTCTCCCGCGGCCTCTCTTCTTCCCCCACGCGTTGTCTCCTTGCGAAGAATGTGGTGGAGCCCCCCCTGATCCCTACAGCCAGCACTAGCAGCTAGCGTGGTCAAGGCCTCCCTGAAGCCTTTATCGTCGCGGCGCCCCTTCCCTACGGCTGTAGTCGTCACGGCCCTTGAATTCCCTGCAGCGACTATGGCATATTGGTGCCCTAGTTCCTTCCTGATCATCGACGAGATAAGGAGAGCGAGCACCGTCCGGTCCTTCCTTGGCGTGCAAGATAGTCTCTTGTGTTGCAAAAAGATTGTACATATAGCAACTAAAGACTAAATCGTTGCAATACCTAAGGGCGCGTTTGGTTACCTACATACGTCGCGGCTAGGCTCCACGGATGCAGCTCCAAGCGTTTGGTTGACTGGTTGGAGGTTGGGGCCTGTCCCATGCGGTGCAAGATTCCCTCGTGGGCCAGGCTCAACTCATACGCCAAAAATCCTCGTTCCTCCGCGGCCAAGCTCGCGCGAGCGCAGCAAGCATGCAAACGGGACATGTCAGTGAGACAGCCGATGCTAACATGCAGTGAACCAAACGAAATCTCCGAACAGCCAGGCTCTGTGAGTACGATAACCAAACACCAGCCATGTGCATGCGCTCGCCCTGGCTACCTGCAGCCTAGCTGCCTAGGTACAGCCTGGCTCATCTGAGAAGCTAACCAAACGCGCCCTAAGGTTCTTGAGCACAATGGTTAAGTAAAAAAAAAATCAACACCAGGATTCGAACCTGGGACTTTAGAGTCCTGAAGACTTGTGCTTACCACTACACCATATATGTGTTTGTGTCATTGGTAGTCAAAGGAACATATACAAAATACAAAATAACGTAGAACCTGTTATGTATTGAAATAGGATCGGATCTGGTATATAGCAGTATACGTATATGTGCACGATCGACTATCGTATAGGCATCGTGGCTTTCTCTTTCCAAGGCGTCGTCGCAACTGGCTCTGTCCCCAGGCGTCGTCACGCGTTGCCTCTCCCTGCAGCCGCTGGTGTCCCTGTCGCTGGTGCTGCTGGGTTGCTCGTGTCCTCACCGCTCTACGCGACCTTGTCGACAGCTAGACACTTAGCCGAAAGCCACGTCTACACGAGTACGTCGACGCGAGTGATGAGTACGTCGACGAGAGTCGTCGAGTTCACACATCAATCAGGTGCTCTAGTTCAATCTATGTTTGACAAATTGCTCCCAAGTTCCTTTGTTAATCTTGATGTATCATCTATGGCAATTATATATTTAATCAATATTCAATTATCTTTACCTCCAATTTTTATTCTTCAGAGTGCATACGTGTAGTTAGGGCATTGTGTTATGAGAGTTGAGACTATTTATTAGGGGATAATCATTATATCAAGTTCTCAACTAGGTAATTTATTGAATTTTGATTTTAATGTTGAATCTAGTACAACATATTTTTTCATGTTCCTTTTTTAAGATAATATTTGTAATTTGTTTGATAAAAATTCCCTTTCGATGCATTAAAGTTTATTTTTTATATTATATAGTAATATAGTAAAGGGCTCATTTTTTTAAGCTTCCCTGCAGCGAAAAATTGAATCGTTGCAATAGCTACGAAAAATTGAATTGTTGCAATAGCTAAGGCCGGGTCACATGATCAAATGTCATCAAAATGTAAAAAAAAGAGTAAAAATGGAGCATAGGTAGGACTTGAACTCGACACCCTTCCATCTTGAAGCAGTAGACTTACGACTAGATTATGTTAGATCTTATGTTAGTACATGCATAGTAAAATTTTTATATTTTAAATTAACAACGAGTACAATTAAGAAATGATAAAAACAGACTAAAAAAGTGTAAAATAGCACAAAAAAAGGAATTGGTTGGACTCGAACTAACGACACCTCTTTCTTGAAAGTTCGACTTACCACAACACTACGTTGGTATTTGTGTTTGTTCATGCTCACAAAGTTCTTTGTAAGTTAAATTAACTATTAAAACTATTGGAAGATGACAAAAAGAACAAAAAAATGTTGACTATGGGGTTTGAGCCTCAAACCCATCGCTCAAACACCAAGCATGGCCACCACTACACTATGCAAAGTAAATAGTTTGTATAATATGTTAACCATGGAAATATATAGCCTGTTCGTTTGGCTGTGGCTTGTCGTAAACGATCGTAAATTTCCAGTCGGAACAGTATTTTTCTCTCACACAAACCAGCCAACAGTATTTCTTTACGAACCAGCAACGATACGAACCAGCCAACCGAACAAGCCGATAGTCTAATAATATCTATAATTGGTTTGAAATTGTTCAAACTTGCATGACAATATGTACTTTTTTGTGTATAATCATTAAAAATTTTAAATATAACAAAGCATATTACACATTCTTCACAAATAAACACATCTCCAACATAGTAATAGTAATTGTATAAGAGATGTATCTATTTGTGAATAATACATAGTTCGACTGTACTAAAATGAATGGAATTTTTTATGACAACCTTATGGACCCAAAATATGTCGTCATGCCATTTTGTAGAGTTTCCTAACCATATTTAGATATTATTACAGTTATTTTATGGAATTACCATATAATAATCATAATAATATCTAAATTTGGTTAGAAACTCTACAAACTTGCATGACAACATGTTTTTGGTGTATAGTCATTCAAAAAAACTTCAAATGATTTTAAAAAAGAAGTATTGCACACTTTATTAAAAGGAACTAAAATTTATATGGAATAGTTATGGGCCCAAAATATGTTGCCATGTCATTCCACTCTTTAAATTTGTTATTTGTTATTGGCCCCGTTCGCTTCGTTGAAAAAACAAGCCGAAACACTATTTCCGCTGATTTGTTGTGAGAAAAAAACACTATTTTGGCTGAAAAATAAGCTAAAAAATACAGATTATAAGACAAGCGAACAAGACCATTATTGCAGTTTTAGTCGACATATACCAAGTGCACATGAACAAAGAAACGGAACAAAAAGAAAAATACGCCACAGGAGCTCGAACCAAAGCCTGTACATCCACAAATAATAGATTTCACTTTGCGCTCTGGTTTGAAGTTGAACACCTCACGTAAAATTTGAACTCATATGCTGCTCAAATTTTGACAAAAACCTTACATTTACTACGAGCTATGAAAATATGAGGTTTAAAGAATTTAAAAAATGATTGACTATTATTTATAGTTTAAAAGAACTTTTGTGTGCCTATCCAAACAAATTTCAAATTGAATTGTGCATACCTCAAATAAGATGGATGAAAAATATACTTAGGCTCGTATGGTTCACTAAATCATAAAATCATTTATCATGGAGATAGATGAAAAATCCAATTGTTGTGTTGGGATAATTGGACCTTCTGTCTCCAGGTTACCACAAAATAACTCTAATAATGCCTAAAAGTGGTCTAGAAAATCTAGGAATTTGCATGGAATCATGTTTTGGGTGTATATGCTTCATGTAAAAATTCAAATGATTTTAATAGAGGGAGTCTATACATTGTACATGAAAATGATTTTAAACCTAATTCAATGTTACTCAAGTCAAACTTTGAAGCTTGCACGCCTCACATCAAATTCGAACTCAAATGGACCTCAAATTTTGACAAAACCTTATATTTACTACAAGTTAAGGAAATACGAGGTTTCGGAAATTTAAAAAATGATTCACTATTTTCTACAGTTTAAACGAATTTATGTGTGTTTACTAAACAAATTCTAAATTGAACTATGTGTACCCCTAATAAGATTAAAAAAGGTGTTACTTCAAATTATATTTGGTGTATAATTATTAAAAAATTCAAATGATCTTAACAAAGAGATACTGCACATTATTTTACAAATGGATGTCTCTTACATAGTAGAAGTAATATATGTAGATGTGTGCGAGATGTGTCTATTTGTGAACAATGTTGACTCCCACTTTATTAAAACAAACTGAATTTGTTTCACATAGTATGAAATACGAGGTACTACTCATTGTCGACAAAAGGATATCTCTTTCACATAGTAGGAGTAATATGTAACTGTGTGAAAGATGTGTTCGTTTGTGAATTAGGCTACCACTTTGTTAAAATAAATTAAAATTTTTACAAAAAGCTTATGGACCCAAAATATGTTGCCATGCTAGGCCTTAGAATTTCCTAACCATATTAAGATATTATTAGAATTATTTTGTGGAATTACATTAAAATGATCGTAATAATATCTATGTTTGGTTAGAGAGCTTTTCAAACTTGCATAACAACATGTTTTCGTGTATAATTATTTAAAAAATTCAAATGATTTTTTTTGGAAAAATTGATCTGCCGAATCGCGTGTATGGGCACAAAACTGAACCTAAAATTCCCACTTCCCGCCATCCAGAACGAGTGTGGCCGCGGACTCCGCTAAAAAATTGCAACATGTGCGGGCTCCCTCTCACGTCCGCATTGCTGTAAAAATAATAATAATAAAAAACGGTTGGGCAAAAAAGAAAAGGAGAAAAGAAAACTAAACAGGCCGTTCACTGGACACAAGGCCAAGCGCGGGAGGAAAATTTTTGATCCACCAAAAACGTGCCCAATCTTGGGCTAAATTCGCTGGACCTATATAAACGAGAGGCTCGATTCTCTGCGTTAGGGTTCTTTCATTTTCCAATCGGCCGCCAGCCCGCTCCCCGCTGCAGCTGGTTCCGGCGCCGCCGCGCCGCGCTTCCGTCCGAGTGGCCCGACGTCCCCCGTTCGTTGGTCCTCCACTGTGTGAAGCTGTGCCCCTACACTCCACGAAGGTGAAAAGACTAGAGATTGGGAGCGAACCTGTGTGCCGCGCACCGTCCCGTCGCGGCCGCCAGCAACCTGTGCTGCGCCGGCGCCGGCTGCAGTGACGCCTCTCCAACCTCCGACCGTGCCAGCCCTAAGGTACTAATCCATTCTCTTCCTCCCACTCCCTCCGTGGCTGGATTTAAGGTTTTTCGACGGAGATGCATTTGCTTTCTTGGAAATTTCCAATGTGCGTGATTCTCCAATCTTCATGTTAGGTGTTGTGCTTAGTAGCTTTGCTAATGTAAATTGTTGCCTATCCTATACTTGAATAACAACAGCTCGTTTGTCCAAAAACAGCAAATGCTCACTAGAAATAGAAATATATATATATATATGTCTACACTATCATCGTCAATCTCGAAACACCAGCTCGCACACATAGAGTAGATGTGATTTGTGAATTTCTACCCCAACGTTAGTTTTTGCTTCCAACTAGCTTATAGTGGTCACCTAGGCTTAAGATCAATTTCTTTGAACTTGTTCGCTGGTGTTAGCAGTAGCTCTTGCATTCTTTTGATCTAGTAAGCTTGATAATTAATTTCACATGTTTAACTAGATCTCTTATTAGTAAGATTATTTGTGAATTGCTTAATCTGTGCCTATTGCCATTCAATTGGTTGTATCTTTGTTTTCATGGAAATCAAGAGTTATTGCTTCAAACGTTTGTCTTCTGAAAATTAATTAGTATGCACTTTCTATACAATTGTCTGAATTGCAATGTGGTGATCATGATGCACTGTTTATTATTTCTAACAGTCCTAAAGTTTACCTTTAATCTCTTGACTTGATATAAGTTGTGAACCACCTTTACTGTCAACTCAACTAGAACCATGTTGTATCTAAAATTTTGTACATTCTATGCATGAATGACTTTATTACCCAATTTACTAATATCACAATCTTATTCTTTTGGTGAGTAGGTGGACGACAAATGTTGACTAGAAGGCAAGGAATCTAGCAAGAACACAGCTGAGATCATGACTGGTTGTGCTGTCGGAAAGTCTGCAAATGCTGTAGAGATGTTAGGAAGTGTTGTAATGTTCCAAGTTGACCGCGCGTTGGTCTAATAACCTCCCGTCTCCAGACCGCGCGTATCCCTCCCCCTCCCCCAATTAGATCGCGATCCGTCTCCCAGGACCGCGTGAGGGCCATGACGCTGCTGCCTACGCCACCTCGGTCCAGGACGCCCCCGACATCGCCTTCGTTGAGGACGCCACTGGCAACGCCTTCAGGCAGGACGGCGCTTCGTTCGCAGGGCATCAGCGCCAGCACAGACTCCACCGCCTTGGGTACCCATCGCCATCGATATACTGAGGCCACCCTCGAAGTAGAAGATGATCTTGGGTTCTCTTCTCCATATGTCCCCAGGTGCAATGATTACTTAATCTAGGTTTTTTGTTTATGTGATTTCATACTTATTTGTTTTTCAATATAAAGATATGTGTCTATCGCAGCCTTGAAATTAATCTGTCAAGCTCTTGAATGTTGGTAAATGCAAATATATGTTACTGCATCTACAGTTAAGTCAAATTCATTGAAGATCTAACTATCCAATCATCCAATGTGTTAGAACACAGGTTTAATATTTTCTTCATAAAAACAAATTTCTGACTTACTGGTTCTGTCTCTTCTGGATGGTCTACTATAACATTATTATTATATATTACTACTGCTGCCTCCAGTAAAAAAAAGATGTTTAAGAAAAGGCAATTACTTGCTCGGTATTTGTTTTGCTTGTCTAAAATTACAGAAAGTAAACATGTCTGTTTCGATTCAGGAATACAAAGTCTGAGATCGTTTTCTATGCTTGGGTGAATCACATGGCCAAGCACTGTGTCTGTATATATATTGTTGTAGAATATATAATACAATCACATGGCGAGCTATTTTGAGCTGCGTATGGCTGAATAACATATTTTGGAGAGGAGTGATGTGCTTATGTAGTACTGGATGGGAGTGTCCCCTGAATTTTGCATTATGATGAAGGAAGTATGCAAACAGACATTAGGTATAGCATTTGCTCTTGTATAAAAACAATTAATCCTGTATAAGAATAGTGTTATTTCCTATAAGAAAAAACATTGGCTATCTCTTGCCTAGATTGGAATCTTCGGTTAACAGGCTAAGCAAGGCATCCAAAAGAATTGACTATGGCAGGAGTCCAAAGTGCTGCCAAGTAGAGAGCTCATAATAATAGAGAAAAAATGTTCCTGTATTATGATTGCCAATAAAGTATATTTTATGATGATATCAAACTTTTCTTACTACTCACTTTCTAATTTTTAAATGAAACACTTAACATGGTTTTTAAATGGAGTAATATTAACAGTGTTGCTTTTTTCTGTTTGACATAGCTTCTTATGTGATCACACTATTAAATATGTAAACAGGAAAGGTTGAATATTCTACCAAAATACCAAACTACAAACACTTCTGTTCAGTGTTGCTTTTCCAGATTGGGTGAATAAGGTAACAACAATTCATAGGGCTTTCCATTTTTTAAAATGTTTTTTAGTATTCATGTGAATTTCCATTGTATTTTTGAATAATTGTAGTCCTCTATGAGATTTCTGAAACTTGACTGGAAAACAGAACATCTTGTCAATAATGAGAAATTGAAGGATGGTGCATCTGCTATGCATCTTGCTCTTCCCTGTAATAAGGCAGCAAGGGCTCAATATTTTTCAGATATCATCTGATCCTATAGCCAGTATGTACTGGCTGAGGTTGATGGGCTCAAATGCTAATCATTCACCATTTGCCACTTTACCACTCCTTGATTAGGTATGCGCAAGACCAGAGACTTAATTCCTAGTGCCTAACTTCTGTTTTTTACCAGCGTTTTCAAGCTTAAGTGTGGTCCCTTTACTCTGTTCTCTTTTTATTATTCAATTCAGTAGCATGATGGTAGGGGAAATGGGGTGTATGACAATGCTTGGATAGGTAACCATGATTATTAGTGGCTAATGCCTATTGCTAGGCTGAATTTCTCTATGCCAAGTAGCTTCTGGTAACCATGACATTAAGTTGTAGCTGTCACACTCGCACCTGCACCAATTGCTACACATCGCCGACCTCCAGCTCTCCCCTGTCTCTCTATTTGCAGTTATGAATTTTGAAAGTAGTCGGTCAGGTTTTGACCTTGGTTTGGACAGCAGTGGGTGTTTGTGTTTTTTGACCATGATAACTGCAGAATCTTATTTAACAAATAACTACAAAGATGTAGAGAATTTCATGGGCTTTCCATATTGTTAAAGAATATAATTTTTCATTGTCTACAACTCAAGTTATGATTTTTCTAATCAACTAAACTGTTGCTGCCTTAAAAATTCAGAGAAGGCAGCTGCTACTGTAACATATGCAACGCCTTCAGGCAGGATTGCAGTAGAACTTCAACTATGCAAAAGCTTGGTTGATGGCTTTTGTATATGAAATTAGAAATTAGAACCATTTTATATTTTCATCTCTTTACATTTGTGCAAAATTTAGTAAACTTAATATTGTTCTAATATCCCAATCATATTCTTTTGGCAGTAGGTGGACAAGGTTTCAGTGGGAGGCTCATAATCAAGCGAGGACATAGCCGAGGAGATGACATGTTGGGCTGCTAGGAATTTCTCAAGTGCTGCATAGATGTTAGGAAGTTTGTAAAAAGTTGTCAAATAATGAGTTAATTGTACACTCGTCTATGATTTTAGCTACTATTTCATGGGTTTGGCAACATATTGAATGATTGATTATAATTAATATATGTGGGTGCAATTGCTTTTGATATGATTCATTGATTTGCAATGATGATTTATTAAACCAAAATTAAATGTTACTAGCGTTGCAATAAAAGCTATACCTATGAGCCGTGATGCGTGGCAATATGCTGTATGGCAACAGACTTATTTACGTTGCAAATAATACTATTGCCACGACATGACTATTGTTGCAATAACAATTAATCTTCCGCAACGAATAAAATTGCGTGGCAAATTCTACTGTTGCAATGGCACTGAGGTCATGGCAATAATGAACGGTATATTGCAACGAATAAAATTGTGTGGCAAATGATACTGTTGCAACGGCAACGCGGCCGTGGCAATAATGAACGGTATCTCGCAACGGATAAATTTGCGTGGCAAATGATACTATTGCCACGCCAAGACAAGCGTGGCAATAATGTATACTCTCTCGCAACGAGTACATTTGCGTGGCAAATGATTTACTTGCCACGGCACAACGGTCGTGGCAACAACACCTTAAGCAACAAAATTATAGCGTGGCAACAAAAATCTATTGCCACACTATCGCTCGTTGTATTTACCACCTCTCGCTACGAAGACAAACGTGGCAAGTGCTCGTATTGCCACGCCAATGAATGTTGCGATAACGTCCTATTGCAATGCTTGGCAACGTTGCAAGAAAATCTAACTCTTGCAACGCCAAACTAGCAACGGTTGCAAGTTCTTATTGCAACGTGACTTTTTGCAACCATTGCCAACGAACGCGATTTCGTGGTATGAACTACCTTTTGCAACAAAATTGGGCCTATTGCAACGTTTTCTCGTCGTTGCGCAAGGGTTAGAAGTTTGTAGTGTAAAATAGTCCCACTTCTTCAAAACCCCTCTAGGCATTTCAAAAAATGACATCATGAACATGGGAAGACTACTTAGAACAGAGTTAATAAGAACAAGCCTCCCTCCTACTAATAACATCTTACCCCTCCAACAGCTCAATCTCTTTTGAAATCTTTCTTCAACATATTTCCAGTCCTTATTCATGAGTTTTCTATGGTGCATAGGAATTCCTAGGTATGTAAACGGGAACGATCCTACATTACACCCAAAAATTTGTGCATACTCGTTTTGATTATCTTTGGCTGCTCCATTGCAAAACAATTCGCTCTTATGGAAATTGATCTTGAGTCCTAAAAGTTGTTCAAAAGCACAAAGCAGAAGCTTCATGTTTTTGGCCCTCTCTAGATCATTGTCCATAAAGATATTAGTGTCATCCGCGTACTGAAGGACTGAAAGACCATCATCTACCAAATGCGGCACAACCCCTTAGACTTGTTCAGCCTCTTTGGACTTGTTCAGCCTCTTTTGCTCATAAAATAAGAATAGCCAGCATATCAACCACTATATTAAAAAAGATTGGAGATAACGGATCCCCCTGACGTACTCCTTTTTTTGTTTGGAAATAATAGCCTAAATTATCATTGACCTTTACTACAACACTCCCTCTAGTCATGACTTTTGCAATCCATTCACACCAAATTGGTGAGAATCCTTTCATTCTAAGGACTTATTGTATAAAAGGCCACTTTAGTTTGTCATATGCTTTTTCGAAGTCTAGTTTTAAAATCACTCCATCTTGTTTTTTCCTATGTAACTCATGAATTGTTTCATGTAGGATCACAACTCCTTCCATTATATATCTCCCCGGAATGAAGGTTGTCTGAGACGGACCCATCAACTAATCAGCCACTTTCAAAATTCTATTGTTTAGTACTTTCTTAAAAATCTTAAAGGACACATTTAAGAGACATATAGGCATGTATTGTTGTATCCGGATCGCATCAGTGATCTTAGGTAAAAGTGTAATTACCCCAAAGTTTAAACTATGAATAGGCAGTCTCCCAGCATGGAATTCATAAAAGAGGCTCATCAAATCTGGCTTCACAACTTCTCAAAAGAATTGGTAAAATTTAGCGGGAAAGCCATCCGGACCCGGTGCCTTGTTTTGTTTCATATCCAAGACTGCCAATTTGACCTCCTCCTCACTGAATGGAGCCACCAATACTTCATTCTCCTCCTCCGATACTTGAGGTATGTCATGCCTCAAAGTCTCGTCCATTGAGAAAGAATTCTGTACACGAGGTCCAAACAGTCATTTATAGTATTCCGTTATATAATCTTTCAAGTTCGCATCCCCAACAATAATTCCTTCTTCCTGCCTGTATAATTTTTGTTTTCCTATGTCTCCCATTTGCCACCAGATGGAAATACTTGGTATTATCATCCCCTTGCAATAACTTTGTTGCTTTTGATCGTTGATGCCAGTATATCTCCTCCTCTCTTAGCAACTTAGTTAATTGCCCTTTGAGATATATCTAAGCTCCACCTCTTGAGGTGACAGCAAACTTGTTTCTGCCTTTCTTTCGAAGACATCTATCTTAGCCAACAGATCTAATTTATACTTCTTGTTTTGGGAAACTAAATTTCTAGCCCATCCTCTAAAGGAACGTAGCAGCCTTCTAATCTTATTTTGCCACCGTTCCATCGGTGATCTACCCCTATTCTCAGACTTCCAAACCTCTTTTACCAAGCCAAAGAAATCATCCCGTGTCAGCCACCCTAGCTCAAATTTAAAATTCCTAATGTTGCCTCTGTGAGATGGCTCCCCTCCATCTAATAAAAGTGATGTGTGATCTGAGATTTCTCGGGTGAGTGCTTGAACAGTAGCCAGTGGAAAGTTTTGTTCCCAATCTGTTGTTACCAAAATATGGTCTAACTTTTCATATGTTGGAAATTAATCTAACTGGTTTTGAAAGCGGTTATGGCTGGCTAAAATTTTTCCTAACCATGATTTCATAGATAGATAGATAGATAGAGTGGCAAAGCTACAGAGAGCCTGTGGGCCGCAGATCATCCTGCACTTGACCTATAGGAGTCAGAAGTGAGTATGTGACTACCTTAGCAAACAGAAACGTGGAACGTTGTTCCAAAAATATTTATGTTTCCAATTCGAAAACATTTATGTTTCCACATGAGAAAATGCATGCTTCTTTAAGTTTTCATTCCCGTTTTCTACTGGAAACATGGCTGCTAAGGGATGTCCAGGCTAGTGCCGCTCGGCCTTTCACCTTCGCTTCGCACAGCCCCACAAGCCTTCGACCCTTCCTATTCTTTTCCTTGCGGGTACCCCTTCGTTTTCTTCCATGGTACGCGTGCAGTCGATCAGTTTGGCAGCAGCGGCGGCGGGCGTGTCCATCAGCGCCTCCACGACGGGATTGTGAAGTCGAGCAACAGCCCAGCACCAGCAGGTATGATCTATCATCTTGAAGAATCAAAGACTCGAACTGATCTTATCATCAGCCAAAGCCATTTAGCCTATTGCCCCTACTCCGGTAGTCACGTTTCTTTTTTCCTTTCAGTTTCTCTCTAGGTATCGTTGCTCGCGGCTGGTGATCAGGGATTTCATGATTTGCGCGGACAGCAAAAGTGCATGAGGCACAGGGTATGCAAAACTAACTTAGGTTATAGACTTCTAGGCCGTTGAGTTATTGGAGGATTTTTTTTTGGCAACACTGGATTACTTTATTTCAATTGTAGGATTTTTTTTGTAGCATTGGATTATTGGAATGGTAAATTAAAACAATTTGCAGATGTGTTGAAACATAAAGAGTGTTGAGGGACAGCGCCAAGACCATGGACGCCAACTGCTTTCGCTGTCCAGAGCCAGTGCGCGGTGACCATGAGCACGGCGCGCGCCCCTGCGCCCACGTTGTACACTAGCACTTAGGTGCAGTTGCCAATTGAGCAACACATGTTGTAACTTATATAAACACATCAGAGATCAATGGAAACACTGCTGACTCTCATTCCTACTTTCTACATGGTATTGGACAGCTCGGGTTGATCCCCTCGCTGCCATCGCTTCCTCTCGCCATCTTCAACCTCCGTTGTTCATCTCCGGCATTCTCTTGTCACCATGCCCACCATGGATGAAAATCCCCTCTTTGATGCCGACCAATCCAACTCCGACTCCTCCGAAGCCTCCTTCACTTCCTCCGTCGACATCGATGTTTCCGCCGCCAACACACCTCCCACATCCGTCCTCCAAACCGTGAACATCAAATCCCATGTTCCAGTTCTCCTCAAGCTCGCCGAGCCAAACTACGATGAATGGCGCTGTTTCTTCGACACATTCCTCAGCAAGTTCGGCCTCACCTCCCATGTCTCCCCGCCGCCCACCTCGATCCAGCGTCGTGATCCCGAATGTCGCATCGTCGATCAGTGCGTCCTGAGTTGGTTGTACAACTCTATCTCCAAGGACGTGCGCGCCATTGTTCGCTCTCCGCACGCCACCGCCTACCTCGTCTGGGGCGGCATCCACGCCCAATTCCGCTACAACGAACTTCATCGCGCAGTCTACCTTGAGTCCGAGTTCAGGAGTCTTGTCTAGGGCGACATGGACATTACTCAGTACACCGAGCACCTCAAGCAACTCGCCGATGGTCTCCGCGATGTTGGCCAGCCGGTGCGCGAGATTAGCCAAGTGCTCAACATGCTACATGGCCTCAGCTCCAAGTACAGTCATGCCATCCCGGCGATCACGGTGCAGCAACCGCCGCACACTTTCTTCTCGGTGCACTTGTACCTGCTGCTGGAAGAAAAGTATGACTGCGAGCACGCCAAGACTGCTGCCCAACATGCCCTCATCGCCTCTGGCGGTTCCAAACCATCCAGCGGCGGCGACGGCTCCAGCACCACTCCTCCTCCTACCCAGTCCCCAGCGGCTGGCACCAGCGGATTGGCGTCGTGCACCGACGGTTCGGCGCTGTGCACCGACGGTTCCTTCCGAGGTGGTCGTGGCCGTGTTCGTGGCCGCGGACGTGGCTACGGCTTCAACCAACTAGATGGCGGTTCCTACAATCAGGCCCGTGGTTCCCCAGCTTGGCCTCCCAGCGTCAATCCCTATACCGGGATGGTCCAGGCCTGGCAGATGCCATTCAGGGCGCCCAGCGCTGGCGTGTTCGATCCCCGTCCTGGCACTCCTCCACACCAAGCATAGTACGCCGGCACTCCTGCTCCAGATCCGAGTGTGTACACTGCTTCCTCACCCACGCTGGACTTCTGGAACCAGTAGGCCCTCCTGGCTGCCCTAACCACGATGAACGTTCCACCATCGGGGCCACAGACCGCTGAGTGGTTCCTCGACACTGGTGCCTCTTCCCACAAGTCGTCCAACCCTGGTAATTTCATCTCCCTTCAACCCATTCCCAATTCTACTCCCGTCACCGTAGGTAATGGCTCTACCATGTCTGTTACCCATCGCGCACACACGGTGATCCCCACTGCTCACTCCCCCCTTCGCCTCAACAATGTTCTAGTGTCTCCATCTCTTGTTAAAAAACTCATCTCCGTTCGTACTCTTACTAGGGATAACAATGTCAGTGTCGAATTTGACCCATTTGGTTTTTCTATCAATGATCTTCCAACACATACGGTGCTCCTCCGATGTAACAGCCATGGCGAGCTCTACCCTCTAGCCCCTTCACCACCAGAGGCCCTCGTCACCACTGCACCCACCGTCGAGCTGTGGCATCAACGCCTTGGCCATCCAGGACGCCGCACTCTCCAGCAAACTTTGTGTCATCTAGAATTTGTCCCTAGTAATCTGTCTCCTGTCTGTGATAGTTGTCATCTTGGCAAGCATGTTTGGCTGCCATTTTCTTCTTCAAATTTAGTCAGTTATGTTCCATTTCAGATTGTGTACGCCGATGTTTGGACAACCCCTATGTCTAGCTTTTTTGGCTTCAAATACTATCTAGTGTTGATTGATGACTTTACTCACTACATCTAGACCTTCCCCTTGCGTGCAAAATCAGATGTGTTTGGCTATCTAATTGCCTTTCATGTATATGTTCGCACCCAATTTGAGCTTCCTCTTCTAGCTCTTCAAACTGATAATGGCAAGGAATTCGATAATCTTGCCATGAGATGTCACTATGAACACCATGGCGTTGTACTCCGAATGGCAAGGTTGAGCATATCATCCACACTCTCAATGACTGCATTCATAGCATGCTTCTACATGCTGGTCTACCAACTGAGTACTAGGTTGAGGCCCTCTCGACAGCCACTCACTTGATCAGCCGTCGCCCTTGTTGCACAAGTGGTCGCGCCACCCCCCACGAACTTCTTCTTGGCGCGCCCCCCACCTATGATCACTTGTGAGTTTTCGGGTGCCTTTGTTTTCCCAATCAGTCACCCACCATGGAACACAAGCTAAGCCCGATCCACCCCCTATGTTCTTCATGTCTACCCTACTGATCATCGTGGGTATCATTGTCTAGACATCCACACACGCTGTGTGATTACATCATGCCATGTTGTCTTTGACGAAACTCGATTCCCTTTCCTCTTAGCGCTGTCTGAATCAAATCTGACAACAGCCGGACCGGCTATAGTAGACTCTGATGACCCCATTCTGATTCAGCAGCGCGCCCCCTGTCCTACGCCAATAGCCACCGATTCCAGTGGCACACATACATCTAGTTCACCATCTTCACACCCTGCCACACCTCACTCATCTTCATCCGCACAAGCATCCTCTGCTATCCCCATTGTTGCTGATAGCCCTCCAGTTCATGACCCAGCTACTGCTAACAGCCCTCTAGTTTAGGCCCTGGCTGCCACCAGCCACCCCATGCAGACGCGCTCCCAAGCCAACATCTACAAACCCAACCCCAAATATGCACTAGCCAGTTATCAATCCTCTAATCCCACCACCATTTCTCTAATTCCCAAATATGTTCGTACAACCCTACAAGATCCAAATGGGCGAGCGATCATGGCTACCGATTATGATGCCCTCTAGCGAAATCGTACCTGGCGCCTTGTTGATCGGCATCCAGGCGCCAACATTGTCATAGGGAAATGGATTTTCAAACAAAAAATGAATTCTGATGGATCATTGGAACGCTACAAGGCGCGTTGGGTAGTACGCGGATTCACTCAGCGGGCCGGTGTCGATTTTGGGGAAATGTTTTCACCAGTGGTGAAACCGGCCACCATCAGGACTGTTCTCACCATCGCGGCTTCATGGTGCTGGCCAACAAAACAACTCATTGTCTCTAATGTATTTCTTCATGGACATCTCCAAGAACACGTCCTCTGTCAGCAACCTACTGGGTTCGTTGATGCTGCCCGACTTGATGCAGCATGTCTTCTTGACAAATCTATATACGATCTATGACAGGCGCCCCATGCCTAGTTCACTCGGTTCGCGGAGTTCTTCATCAAACTCGGATTCCGGGCAACAAGATCAGATTCCTCACTTTTTGTTCCTCACCGTGGCACCGACACCACCTATCTTCTTCTATATGTCGATGACATTGTCCTCACCGGCTCCAACTCTGCCCTACTTCATGAGATTGTCGATAGGCTCCGAGCCGAGATCGCTGTTCGGGACATGGGTGCCCTTAGCTTCTTCCTCGGCATTGATGTCAAACGAACCAGGGATGGCTTCTACCTCACTCAAGACAGGTATGCCGAGGACATCCTCGAGCATGCCAGAATGGTGAGCTGCAAGCCCGTCGCCACGCCGATCGACGCCAAAGGCAAGCTCAACACTGACGGACCTGCTGTCGACGACGCCCACTCCTACCGCAACCTAGTGGGCGCTCTTCAATATCTAACGATGACATAGCCCAACATCGCCTTTGTCGTGCAACAGGTGTGTCTACACATGCATGACCCTCGCATGCCGCACCTTGCACTGCTCAAGCTCATCCTCCGGTACACGGGCTTCTCCTTCGCGCATCGATGGACTTCAGTGTCACCGTGTATGTAACAACCCAGAATTTTCCTGGAAACAAAAAGAATAAAAATCACAACTACAAAATTTTTTCTTAGAAATAGCCAATGGTTGGTGACTGTCTTGTAGGAAAACTACCCTAGCTGCATAAGTAGTACCTATTGTAGATGTTTATATCCTCGAATTAAATTAAACTTGCATGAGTTGCTTCTTATGTTCTTTTGTATTGATTAACAAAAGCAACAACATTTATTTAATTATTGAAATAAATGTGTATGCATGTAAGAGCTAATTCAATTAACCTAAATTGGAGGAGCCCCTTTTGGCCCTGGAGCACAAGCCAGGCCGTTTCCACAGCCCGCGAACGAGCTCCAGCCTGGCAGGCCGCACACCAGCAGCCGCAGGCCGGCCCAACTCACGCCCCAACCGGCCCAGCCATCAGGCAGCCCCATTCCCACCGAGACGGGCCACGGATCCGGCGCGGCCTGACTACGCCAAGCGGCCCAGCTAGGAGCCGCTCTCCCCTCTCTCCCGGTCACCGCCAGCTGGGACCCCGTCGTCATCACCTTCCTTGCGCCTCTTCTCCTTTTCACGCCGGGTCAGGACAAGGGAGGAGGGAATCTTCATCGCCAGCCGTTCCTTCACGTCGGTTGTCGACGGACGCGCGGATGCGACGCCACCTCGTCAATCCGCACTGCCTCCGCCCCCAGTTGGAGCCATCCGCGCCATGACGCCATCACTGTGGCCCGCGCCCTCGCAACCGCCCCCTGGCACCACCGTACGAGGTCTGAGCAGGTTGTTGCGCCAAAGCGGAGGCGCCAATGCAAACCGCGACCGCGCCATGACCGTAACCCTAGCCTAGGCGCACCGATCACCTCCACGTGGCCCAAGCTCCCTATCTGCCGTTCACCTCGCCATGATCACCGCCCCCCCCCTATAAGAAGGCACCCCGAGGTGCCCTAGCCATTTCCCGTCACCCCGCCGCCGCCCTGGTGGCCATCATCTTCCGTCGTAACCAAGAGAGGGAAGGGAAGGGGGAAGAAAGGGGGGGGGGGGCAGCAAGAGAAGGCCGCCGAAGAGGAGCCGCTGGTTCGGAGGACGACGTGCCGTCCGACCACGGCGGAGCAGCTGCTCGGCACGGCACGGCCACGCCTCGACACTGCCTCGACTCACCCGGCATCAACATCCTTTCGCCATCGCCACCTACGGTGAGCCCATCACCCTTTCGGCTCTTTACCGTAGTGCTCGCGGGCATCACACCGCCGTCTCCGCACCGGGAACGAGCAAGAGGAGGCCCTGGCTCCTGAACCCGCCTACACACACGCACGTACACCTATCGTCCAAGCCACGGACCGCACTAAGCACCGAGGGCCTGGGAACGCTAGAGGGGTGACACGTTGCGGAGCATGCCCGCCATGGCTAGAGCTCACCATGGTGAGGTTCTGTTCTTACCGCGTTAGGCCAGTAGAAGCGAGGGAAGGAGGGCTACCTGTTTCGCCTTGGCAAGGAACGCACCGCGCGCAGCAAGAAGAGGAAGGGAGCCACGTGAGAGAGCTGCTCGCGTTCACCTTGTCGGTGGAGCCGCGCTCCAGAGCGCCGTCGTGTGAGCGCGTTCCAAATCTCACCAGCCACCTTGCTGGACGAGGGCGGGCCGAGAGGTTTTCGGTTGATCCTATACACGCTGCCGAGGAGACGCCGTGGCTGGGAAACGGCCGCTCGCCGCCGGTGGACGCGCCACCGCGCAGGAAAAGCGAGGGGAGGGACCGGGACAGTGGTTCGTGCACCGGGTGCACCGTGGACCAAGGGGAGAAAAGGGAAGGTGAACACGGTTCACCGTAGACCCCACGTACACCCGTGAACCGCTGGTTCATGCCCACCGTGAACCAAGCCCACAGCGACTGGGACCTTTTTTTTCAAATCCACAGCGCAACATGGCATCACGAGGAGCTGCCACGTGTCACTGCCTGGGGTTCCCAGTTCATTTTTCTTTTTTCAGCATTCATTTAAGCTTAGAAAATTCATAACTAATTCATTTTAACTCAGAAAAATACCAAACCAGAGTCCAAATTTTTCTAAAAAGGAGCTCTACGTCATAGGCTTGTGTTTGAATGCATTTGGATCTTTCGAAATTCTGTTGCTTCTTTGTGCACCTTTATAGGAGTTGCTCACGCGACCATATGATACGTTTAACAGAGCCGGAGGACCTGCCGATCGAGGAGTACGACCCTGACTACAGCGAGGACTTGGGAGACGACCTGCCAGGTGCCACGCCCCACCCAAACTCGTAGATCCTATTATGCATGCTATAACTAGAATTGCTAGCGCTTTATCTTTTATGCAATAATACGTTGTAGGTTGCATGGTAGTTTTACTTGAGCCTTATACCTTGCTGCAACCATACTCCTGCACACCCGCTGATAGGCTAGATGCTCGCTTGTTACATACTTACTGCTTTACTCTTACTCGCATTATGTCTGTGATGTGATGCTGGTGAGGGAGAGACGTATGTGCGTAAGGCACGAGGTGCCGTAAAACTTGGTAAAAACTGAACAATGAACATGGGGAGATCTTGGCGTGTGTTCTGGGTGTGTGGTGAGGGTTGAGTCAATCGGACAGGATCTTACGACGAGTCTTTGGGGCAAGTCTTGCCGAAGGGGTGCGACCTGGGCATCCCTTGCGAGAGTTACCTGTGGCGGGTATATGAGAGAGGTGGACCGGGGTGTTGGTTATCCCTGGTGAGGTGCTGTCATGGCACGGGGAGTTGGTGATCCCCTTTTGAGAAGATATCCTGTCCGGTCCCCCTAAGGACTGGTATGTCTTGTGAACCGGAACCATGGGACCTTCGTGCACACCACTCGCTCCCGATGGGCGGGGGACGATTACCCGACTGATTAGGGCAGTACCACCACCACTAGGATGGAAGGTGATAGTGTAGGGAGGTACGGGCATGGGGACCCACACCCTCCTAAGACAGCGTAGTGACCTTGGGGGCCCGGTACTACGTCTCACAGTCTCAGCGTTTCGGTGGACTCCGGGGTGGCCCAGGGCTGAGTGGTGGGGTGGTACTGTACCGGTTGGGAGGCAGTCGGAATCAGCCTAGACGAGCCGGATCGTCGAGGATGGCGATCTTGTGGTTTACCAGGTGTACACGCTCTGCAGAGTTGATCGATCTATACGTATAGCCGCGTCCTCGGATATGGACTTTTCCATGACCTACGCTTCACTTGATTAGAGAGAGGAGTCCCTTCTACCTTCCCCCTGGGTTTTGTGTTGGACTCCGGCTTTGGCCGTTGAGACGAGATTTGAGTGGGAGTCGATCTCGTCGCCTAGGGAGAGAGTGAGATGAGATGAGTTGTGTGTGAGGGGTGGGGAGAACGTGTGAACATGATGGGTTAAGTAAAGGAAACCTGATGAACATATTAAAGTCTATACATTAACCACTTGCATAGGAAACCCACAGCCTAAATAGGTCTCTTTCTATTTTTTTACCCAATGCATTCCACTCTCCGCAAAGCAATGCAAGCATGGGGTGGGCGATGCGTGGCCAGTACCAAGTGTACTGATAGATTTTTGGCAGGTTCCGAGCCCGAGTACGACTACGAGGGCGATGACTGGGAAGACTAGAGGGTCTGTTCTGCGCTCGAGCTGGTTTCAGGAGATCGTGTTTCCGCTGCTATCCTCATCTGATGCTGTTTAGGATGCTATGTGTGAGTGTGTTCCGCCCTGCGTGGCGAAGAGAATAATTTATGTAAAACTCTCTATGGTATTCTGATAATCGTGTATGACTTGATGTATCACTGAGATTTGGGTAAATTGATGAATCGTTCGTCATTTTACACGTCGTTTCTGTGGATTTCCCTTCGTGGAAATCAAGGACGTTTCAGTTGGTATCAAAGCCATGCTTGACCCTAGGACGGACCCATAGGTTTGGACAATAGGATTATGAAAGATCTTGACACTTTCGGTTATATTACCGACCATGCTGCATTTTCGTGCATGGCTTACCTCAATTTCACACTCTCTTACCTAAATTTCGTTCTACCATACCCATCACATCGCTCTGTCCCACCCCGATTCATCCGGTATCACTCAGAATTCGCCAAGTATCACTCTGATTTACCATGTTTTGCCTTGACTTACCATGTTTCACTTGTAATACCCAAGATACTTCATAAACGACAAGTACTGACTTCGTCTTACGGTTAAAAATTGCAGATGGCTCCTGTTGTTGAGCTCTCCGTGGACGGACTGGCCTACCGTGGGTTCGCCACGATCCTGTATGACATACTGGACTCGCTGGGCGTCCCCACAGAGGAGATCGAGTACGTGTGCCGTGGTGAGCCTGGACCCGACGGGTTCAAGGGCCACGTCGTGGTCCACCTCAAGGTCCCCGCCAGCGAGTTCGTACCCGTGCTGCGTGCCTTCGAGACACTGGAGGTGGAGAACTCCATCGCCTCGTGCGTGCAGTCCGTCTCGCGCACTGCTCTTCGTAGTGTGATGCGTGACGCACACGACTACCTCAAGACAGGACCATACCGCCTGCTGCCAGCCGCTCTGGACCTCAATAGGTTCTCGGAGCCGCAGATCACTGCTGCAGACCATGCCGCGCGTGACGAGGTCGACCCCTGCCTGAGAGCCTCCGCACAGTACATCATCGCCCAGGATCGCTACATCATGGATGTGGAGATGCAGAACCGCCGCTACCGAGACTTCCTGTTCCGTTGCGACGTGGAGTTCCTCAAGGTGGAGCGCAAGGAAGAGGAGATGGTCAGCAAGCTCGAGGAGGAGCGCATGGGCTATGACAGAATGAAGACCTTCTACGAGACTCGTGAGAAGTCACTGCGGGAGGAGATCGCCAACCTCAAGGACAAAGTTGGGGAGGCTGAGCTTCGCCACGACTATCTTGAGTCCAAGGTGCTTGAGTGTGAGGACCGGATTGAGCGTCAGAGGCTTACCCTAAGGGAGTTCCATGAGAAGGAGAAGCACCGTGGCATCAGGAAGCTTGCCCTGGAGGCCCGTTGCAACACGATGGAGAAGCAAGCCGTGGAGGCTGCCATCACCACCACATACAACATGCAACATCTGGTTCACTACATCAAGTGCACCGAGTACCTTCAGGACAAGGTGAACCGCATCAGCCAGGCTTGGGTCGACGCTGATCGCAAGCGCGTCCAGGAGATCGGAAAGGTCCAGGGCGTCCTCTTACCTGGTATGCGCAAGAAGCCACGTAGACAGCCTTTCCACGTTGAGGCCACCAAGCTCAACTTCAAGGCTTGCTCGACGGAGGATTACGCAGAGGTTCCGAGGACAGAGATGCTGGACTACGCTCTCACCTACGTCGCGAGGATCCACCGCTCCGACGACGAGCTCCGTGCCATGGAGGGCACTCCCGAGGCTTCCACTTCCGGACCTTCTACACCACTCGACACTTCCGGTTAGGAGTAGTCAATGTAGTAGTAGACATGTTGAGCCCTGCGTGGCTAGAGACATGACGCACCTATGAAGCAAAGTAGGATGTCCCACTTTTGGAGCTACCTGCGAGTAGCACGATTCCCGCGAATCTGTCAGTGTAGCTACTGGAGATGTCGCTATGTAATAAATTAATGTAATGGATGTTTTGGATCTTATTGCATCTTATGGTTCTTATTTGCTTCTTTGTATGAGTGTTGGATAGAGATCTTGTTTCAATTTGATAGACCACTTAACAATGAATCTAACGAAAAAAAATGTTAAATAATGACCTAACCCTGCAGAGAGATGTCTTGCCGCCGTTCTGCTCGTCTGAACAACCGCTCGCTTTCCCCCGCGCCCATGGCCCGTGGTCGTGGCCGTGGCCGTGGAGGGGGCAGGGGAGCACCCTTCGGTGCCGGGGAGGAGCCCGCACCAGAGGAGCCCGCACTGGGGGCGGGTGCCGCCCAGCAGCTTGGAGGAGGTGCACCACCGCCACCGCCACCACTGCTGGCGGAGGTGATGGACCGCCAAACCCGCCTCTTGGAGACGCTGGCTCAAGGAATGCTACATCGCCACGGGGTTCCTCCCAACGACTTCCAGCGGAAGTTGGAGGGTTTCCTCAAGCTGAGGCCTCCTACTTTCGACACCGCCGACGACGACCCCATCGCCGCTGAGGACTGGCTCCGTGAGATGGAGAAGAAGCTGGACCTCACCACCTGCACTGACGAAGAGTGTGTGGGGGTCGCCGCCCACTAGCTCACTGGCGCTGCACGCGCATGGTGGGACAGCTACTGTGACGCCCACGAGGACCCGGGGAGTATCTCTTGGGAGGAGTTCGCCGAGGCCTTTCGGGAGCACCACGTGCCCGAAGGTGTCATGGATGCCAAGGTGGAGGAGTTCCGCAACATCTCCCAGGGCTCCCAGAGGGTTCAGGAGTACACCACTCGCTTCACCCGCATGATGAGGTATGCTCCGGGTGAGACCGATACTGAGAAGAAAAAGATGTACTGCTTCAAGAAGGGGCTGAACTCTCGTCTCAAGGTGGCCCTCTCGGGTCATGCCTGCCGCACCCTTCGTGAGATGGTCAACAAGGTACTAGAGATGGAGAGGGATCGTCTGGAGGCGGACGCCCTCCACAAGGAGAAGAAGCGTCGGTTCGAGAGTCCCTCTCGTGGCCTGGCTCCGCAGAGGCCACGTGCTCACGCGCTTCCCCCGCTCCGCCCACGTTACACTCAAGGGGCTGTGACCGCACCGAGCCGTGGAGGTGGTACCTACACCGCCAACTACCACCGCCCCGCTCAGAGCCGTCCTGCTCCGAGTCGCCCCACTCAGGGAGCTGGCTCGTGGAGGACCGCTACACCCACCCCCACAGGTAGCATGCCCTTCACTTGCTTCGGTTGTGGCCAGCCTGGTCATAAGATCGCCGAGTGCCCCGTCAAGAACGGCACACCGCCTGCTCCGACCCAGACGAGACCGGCTGCTACACCTTCTGCACTGCGCAAGAATGTTGCAGGGGCTGTCCGTAGTCGTCTCAACCACATGACCGCGGAGGACGCCCAGGACGCTCCTGACGTGGTGTACGGTATGTTTTTGGTACAGGGAGTTATCGCTTCGGTTTTGTTCGACTCTGGAGCTACTTGCTCATACATTTCCACCAAGTTTGCACGAGAGCATAGCATACCTGTGACCCCTCGCAAGAAGCCCATTGACACTAGTTCACCTTTGGGTCGCATTTTATGCACCAAGAGATGTCAGGGAGTGAGTATCACCATTGAGGGCTACCCTTTCCTAGCCGATCTCACCTTACTTCCATCTGAGGGACTAGATGTCATACTGGGAATGGATTGGTTGACACAGCACAAAGGAGTGATATCTTGTTCACCGAGTTACGTAGAGATCACACACCCGAGTGGTCACATAATCCGCTGTAAGCCTAATCAAGGAAAGGCCGTCTCCATGTTGTGTGCCTTAGAGGCCAAGACAGTCGAGGAGGTGACCGTAGTGAATGAGTACCCTGATGTGTTTCCTGAGGAATTGCCAGGCATGCCACCTGATCGGGATGTAGAGTTTGTGATTGACCTTCTGCCTGGTACCGGACCTATTGCTAAAAGACCCTACCGCATGTCAGTCGATGAGCTGGAGGAGCTAAAGAAACAGCTCAAGGAGTTGTCGGACAAGGGGTACATCAGACCCAGTGCTTCACCCTGGGGTTCCCCTGTTCTGTTCGTGAAGAAGAAGGATGGATCCATGAGGATGTGTATTGACTATCGGAACTTGAATGCCGTGACGGTCAAGAACAAGTATCCTCTGCCTAGGATCGATGACCTCCTAGATCAGCTGAAAGATGCCAAGTACTTTTCTAAGATTGATCTTAGGTCGGGGTATCATCAGATGAAAATCAGACCCGAGGACATTCCTAAGACGGCCTTCGTCACCAGATACGGGCAATACGAGTTCACAGTGGTGTCCTTCGGACTCACTAATGCTCCGGCCTATTTCATGAACATGATGAATAAGGTGTTCATGGACGAGCTAGACAAGTTTGTAGTGGTGTTCATTGATGATATCCTTATCTACTCCTCCACCGCCGGAGAGCATGAACAACACTTGAGAGTGGTTCTGGAGAAGTTGAGGCAGAATCAGCTTTATGCCAAATTTAGCAAGTGTGACTTCTGGCTCGAAAAAGTCGCTTTTCTTGGTCACGTACTCACTGCTGAGGGAGTCGCTGTAGATCCCGCAAAGATCGAAGCTGTTAAGGAGTGGGAACAACCCCGCAATGTGACCGATATCCGTAGTTTTCTCGGATTGGCTGGGTACTACCGAAGATTCATTGAGAACTTCTCAAAAATAGCCAAGCCCATGACCAACCTACTGAAGAAGACTAATGAGTTCGAATGGACGCCCGAGTGCGAGCACAGCTTCCAGACTCTGAAACAGAAGCTTACCACCACTCCTATTCTTGCCTTGCCCGATATCCAGAAAGACTTCGTAGTCTATTGTGATGCATCCAGACAGGGACTGGGTTGCGTTTTGATGCAAGATGGGAGAGTCATTGCCTATGCGTCCCGATAGTTGAAGGACCATGAACAACGCTACCCGACCCACGATCTTGAGCTTGCCGCTGTTGTGCATGCCCTAAAGATTTGGAGGCATTACTTGATCGGAAATAAGTGTGATATCTACACCGATCACAAGAGCCTGAAGTACTTCTTCACACAAGAGGACCTGAACATGAGACAGCGCAGATGGCTAGAGCTTATAAAAGATTACGACCTAGAGATTCACTATCATCCGGGAAAAGCTAATGTAGTCGCTGATGCCTTGAGCCGAAAGAGTTATTGTCACCATCTGTCCATGGAAGCTGTACCACCCGAGCTGTGTCAGGAAATGGGTGACCTTCATCTTGAGATTCTACCAAAGGGCATGCTAAACGAGCTTCGAGTGCAATACAACCTCAAGGATCGAATCCGCAACGCGCAACTAGAGTGTCCGGAAATCTGGGAGATCCGAGAACTCATGGAGAGGGGCAAGTGCCCCGATTTCAGGGAAGATGAGCAAGGAGTGTACTGGTACAAGGACAGAATCTGTGTACCATCTGATTCCGCCTTGCGACAAGAAATCCTGGAAGAGGGTCATGATTCTAAATATTGTATCCACCCAGGAAGCACCAAAATGTATGCCGATATGAAGAAGCAGTTTTGGTGGAGGAACATGAAGGCAGATATTGCTGGGCATGTCGCGCGATGCGACATTTGCAATAGGATCAAGGCCGAGCATCAGAGACCGGCCGGGTTGCTTAAGCCCTTGGACGTCCCGGTATGGAAATGGGAGAGCATATCCATGGACTTTATAGTGGGTTTACCTCGAACCCCTAAAGGCCATGACTCGATTTGGGTGATTGTTGACCGTCTGACCAAGGTAGCTCACTTCATAGCGGTGAGGATTGACTACAGAGTTGATAAGTTAGCAGATCTATACATCGAGCACATTCTCAGACTCCACGGAGCCCCCACTAGCATAGTGTCTGATCGTGGCACGCAGTACGTGTCCAAGTTCTGGAAGAGTCTCCACAAGGCTATAGGGACTCGACTGGACTACAGCACCGCGTACCACCCACAGACAGATGGTCAGACAGAGAGGGTTAATCAGATTTTGGAGGACATGCTCCGAGCTTGTGTCTTGAAGTATGGTTCTGATTGGGAGAAAAGTTTGTCCCACGCAGAATTCTCGTACAACAATAGCTACCAGGCTAGTCTCAAGATGTCACCGTTTGAGGCGTTGTATGGCAGAAAGTGCAGAACCCCTCTGATGTGGTCAGAGGTAGGAGAGAGATCATTCTTTGGCCCCGCAAAGATCAAAGATGCCGAAGAAGGAGTCGCCCAAGTGCGAGAGAACCTGAGGATTGCCCAAAGCCGACAGAAAAGCTACGCAGATAATCGTCGGAGAGACCTCGAGTTTCAGGTTGGGGACTACGTCTATCTCAAAGTCTCCCCACTCCGAGGCACTATCAGATTTCATGTGAAAGGGAAGTTGGCCCCCAGGTACGTGGGACCTTACCGGATTTGTCAGAGAATCGGCAAGTTAGCATACAAGGTAGAGTTGCCCGAGGAGCTGACAGGAGTACACCCAGTGTTTCATGTGTCCCAGCTACGCAAGTGCTTGCAGTTGCCAGAGCAAGAGGTACTCACAGATGCACTAGATATTCAGGACACCCTAGAGTACAAAGAACACCCGATCCAGATATTGGACAGAGCTGAGAAGGAGACTAGAAGCACCGTGATACCCATGTGCAAGGTTCAGTGGAGCAACCACACTGAACGGGAAGCTACATGGGAGAAGGAGTCCGAACTCCGAAGGTTTTACCCCTATCTCTTCGAAAGGTATGTCACACCTTAAATCTCGGGACGAGATTTCTGTGAGGGGGAAAGACTGTAACAACCCAGAATTTTCCTGGAAACAAAAAGAATAAAAATCACAACTACAAAATTTTTTCTTAGAAATAGCCAATGGTTGGTGACTGTCTTGTAGGAAAACTACCCTAGCTGCATAAGTAGTACCTATTGTAGATGTTTATATCCTCGAATTAAATTAAACTTGCATGAGTTGCTTCTTATGTTCTTTTGTATTGATTAACAAAAGCAACAACATTTATTTAATTATTGAAATAAATGTGTATGCATGTAAGAGCTAATTCAATTAACCTAAATTGGAGGAGCCCCTTTTGGCCCTGGAGCACAAGCCAGGCCGTTTCCACAGCCCGCGAACGAGCTCCAGCCTGGCAGGCCGCACACCAGCAGCCGCAGGCCGGCCCAACTCACGCCCCAACCGGCCCAGCCATCAGGCAGCCCCATTCCCACCGAGACGGGCCACGGATCCGGCGCGGCCTGACTACGCCAAGCGGCCCAGCTAGGAGCCGCTCTCCCCTCTCTCCCGGTCACCGCCAGCTGGGACCCCGTCGTCATCACCTTCCTTGCGCCTCTTCTCCTTTTCACGCCGGGTCAGGACAAGGGAGGAGGGAATCTTCATCGCCAGCCGTTCCTTCACGTCGGTTGTCGACGGACGCGCGGATGCGACGCCACCTCGTCAATCCGCACTGCCTCCGCCCCCAGTTGGAGCCATCCGCGCCATGACGCCATCACTGTGGCCCGCGCCCTCGCAACCGCCCCCTGGCACCACCGTACGAGGTCTGAGCAGGTTGTTGCGCCAAAGCGGAGGCGCCAATGCAAACCGCGACCGCGCCATGACCGTAACCCTAGCCTAGGCGCACCGATCACCTCCACGTGGCCCAAGCTCCCTATCTGCCGTTCACCTCGCCATGATCACCGCCCCCCCCTATAAGAAGGCACCCCGAGGTGCCCTAGCCATTTCCCGTCACCCCGCCGCCGCCCTGGTGGCCATCATCTTCCGTCGTAACCAAGAGAGGGAAGGGAAGGGGGAAGAAAGGGGGGGGGGGGCAGCAAGAGAAGGCCGCCGAAGAGGAGCCGCTGGTTCGGAGGACGACGTGCCGTCCGACCACGGCGGAGCAGCTGCTCGGCACGGCACGGCCACGCCTCGACACTGCCTCGACTCACCCGGCATCAACATCCTTTCGCCATCGCCACCTACGGTGAGCCCATCACCCTTTCGGCTCTTTACCGTAGTGCTCGCGGGCATCACACCGCCGTCTCCGCACCGGGAACGAGCAAGAGGAGGCCCTGGCTCCTGAACCCGCCTACACACACGCACGTACACCTATCGTCCAAGCCACGGACCGCACTAAGCACTGAGGGCCTGGGAACGCTAGAGGGGTGACACGTTGCGGAGCATGCCCGCCATGGCTAGAGCTCACCATGGTGAGGTTCTGTTCTTACCGCGTTAGGCCAGTAGAAGCGAGGGAAGGAGGGCTACCTGTTTCGCCTTGGCAAGGAACGCACCGCGCGCAGCAAGAAGAGGAAGGGAGCCACGTGAGAGAGCTGCTCGCGTTCACCTTGTCGGTGGAGCCGCGCTCCAGAGCGCCGTCGTGTGAGCGCGTTCCAAATCTCACCAGCCACCTTGCTGGACGAGGGCGGGCCGAGAGGTTTTCGGTTGATCCTATACACGCTGCCGAGGAGACGCCGTGGCTGGGAAACGGCCGCTCGCCGCCGGTGGACGCGCCACCGCGCAGGAAAAGCGAGGGGAGGGACCGGGACAGTGGTTCGTGCACCGGGTGCACCGTGGACCAAGGGGAGAAAAGGGAAGGTGAACACGGTTCACCGTAGACCCCACGTACACCCGTGAACCGCTGGTTCATGCCCACCGTGAACCAAGCCCACAGCGACTGGGACCTTTTTTTTCAAATCCACAGCGCAACGTGGCATCACGAGGAGCTGCCACGTGTCACTGCCTGGGGTTCCCAGTTCATTTTTCTTTTTTCAGCATTCATTTAAGCTTAGAAAATTCATAACTAATTCATTTTAACTCAGAAAAATACCAAACCAGAGTCCAAATTTTTCTAAAAAGGAGCTCTACGTCATAGGCTTGTGTTTGAATGCATTTGGATCTTTCGAAATTCTGTTGCTTCTTTGTGCACCTTTATAGGAGTTGCTCACGCGACCATATGATACGTTTAACAGAGCCGGAGGACCTGCCGATCGAGGAGTACGACCCTGACTACAGCGAGGACTTGGGAGACGACCTGCCAGGTGCCACGCCCCACCCAAACTCGTAGATCCTATTATGCATGCTATAACTAGAATTGCTAGCGCTTTATCTTTTATGCAATAATACGTTGTAGGTTGCATGGTAGTTTTACTTGAGCCTTATACCTTGCTGCAACCATACTCCTGCACACCCGCTGATAGGCTAGATGCTCGCTTGTTACATACTTACTGCTTTACTCTTACTCGCATTATGTCTGTGATGTGATGCTGGTGAGGGAGAGACGTATGTGCGTAAGGCACGAGGTGCCGTAAAACTTGGTAAAAACTGAACAATGAACATGGGGAGATCTTGGCGTGTGTTCTGGGTGTGTGGTGAGGGTTGAGTCAATCGGACAGGATCTTACGACGAGTCTTTGGGGCAAGTCTTGCCGAAGGGGTGCGACCTGGGCATCCCTTGCGAGAGTTACCTGTGGCGGGTATATGAGAGAGGTGGACCGGGGTGTTGGTTATCCCTGGTGAGGTGCTGTCATGGCACGGGGAGTTGGTGATCCCCTTTTGAGAAGATATCCTGTCCGGTCCCCCTAAGGACTGGTATGTCTTGTGAACCGGAACCATGGGACCTTCGTGCACACCACTCGCTCCCGATGGGCGGGGGACGATTACCCGACTGATTAGGGCAGTACCACCACCACTAGGATGGAAGGTGATAGTGTAGGGAGGTACGGGCATGGGGACCCACACCCTCCTAAGACAGCGTAGTGACCTTGGGGGCCCGGTACTACGTCTCACAGTCTCAGCGTTTCGGTGGACTCCGGGGTGGCCCAGGGCTGAGTGGTGGGGTGGTACTGTACCGGTTGGGAGGCAGTCGGAATCAGCCTAGACGAGCCGGATCGTCGAGGATGGCGATCTTGTGGTTTACCAGGTGTACACGCTCTGCAGAGTTGATCGATCTATACGTATAGCCGCGTCCTCGGATATGGACTTTTCCATGACCTACGCTTCACTTGATTAGAGAGAGGAGTCCCTTCTACCTTCCCCCTGGGTTTTGTGTTGGACTCCGGCTTTGGCCGTTGAGACGAGATTTGAGTGGGAGTCGATCTCGTCGCCTAGGGAGAGAGTGAGATGAGATGAGTTGTGTGTGAGGGGTGGGGAGAACGTGTGAACATGATGGGTTAAGTAAAGGAAACCTGATGAACATATTAAAGTCTATACATTAACCACTTGCATAGGAAACCCACAGCCTAAATAGGTCTCTTTCTATTTTTTTACCCAATGCATTCCACTCTCCGCAAAGCAATGCAAGCATGGGGTGGGCGATGCGTGGCCAGTACCAAGTGTACTGATAGATTTTTGGCAGGTTCCGAGCCCGAGTACGACTACGAGGGCGATGACTGGGAAGACTAGAGGGTCTGTTCTGCGCTCGAGCTGGTTTCAGGAGATCGTGTTTCCGCTGCTATCCTCATCTGATGCTGTTTAGGATGCTATGTGTGAGTGTGTTCCGCCCTGCGTGGCGAAGAGAATAATTTATGTAAAACTCTCTATGGTATTCTGATAATCGTGTATGACTTGATGTATCACTGAGATTTGGGTAAATTGATGAATCGTTCGTCATTTTACACGTCGTTTCTGTGGATTTCCCTTCGTGGAAATCAAGGACGTTTCAGTGTACTCTGACGTGGATTGGGGCGGCTGCCCTGACACCAGGCATTCGATGTCTGGCTTTTGTGTCTACCTCGATGTAGGGTCGAGATGGCAGACTAGAGGGGGGTGAATAGTCCTTTCTAAAATTAAATGCACCGACTAACCGAAACAAATGCGGAAATAATACTTTCGGTCTAGCCAAGACTACACTCCTATATCTAAGTTCACAAGCACCTTATGAAGATCTTAATTAGGCAACAAAGGTGTCGGGCTAGCTAGAGCTCATATAATAATTCTAGAGCAAGGTCACACAAACCTATGCACTAGTACTTTGCACAACCGAGGGAGCTCCTACACAATCTAGTAAGCAAAAGCACAAAGCTCCTAAGCTCACTAGCAATGCTCAATAACAAGGCTACACAAGCCAAATTATAGAGCATAAATTACTTAGCTACACAAACTAAGCAATGTGACTAACAAGGTTACTCAAACCAAATTAGCCACGTAAGGGAGCTACTTCTATGCTACACAAGCAAGAAGGTAACTAGCCAACTACACAAGTCAACTAATTACAAGAGCAACTACACAAGTACAATGTATAAGAAAGTAATTTTAAGCTTGTGTAAAGGGGATACAAACCAACAGGAAGACAAGGATGACACTACGATTTTATCCCGAGGTTCACATGCTTTCCAACATGCTAGTCCCCATTATGTCGACCGCTCACTTGGTGGTTCGGTAGCTAATTGGCATCACCCGCCAAGCCCGCACGTCGGGCACCGCAAGAATCAACCCCGAAAGTGAGGGTAGCTCAATGACACGCTCTACTAGAGTTGCTCTTCATGATCCCCGTGGGGTGAGCACAATCCCCCTCACAAATCCTCTTTCGGAGCACCATACAATCTTCTCGCGTGCTTCAATGGAGTCACAAGCCACCAAGCCATCTAGGAGGTAGCAGCCTCCAAAAGTAACAAGCGCCACCGGCTTGCAACACGGTCACCTAGTGCCACTTGATGCAAACTCACGATGCAATCGCACTAGAATCACACTCTCTCGCAATTGGATGCAACCACTATGTGCACAAAGTGAGTTAGAGGCTCTCCTAGCACTCCCCAAGCATGGACACTAAGTCCCAAGGGTGCTAAGCATGTGCCAAGGCCGGCCACATACTCCTTTTATAGCCCTAAGAGCAAAAATAACCGTTACCCCCTTCATCCTGATTTCTGCGAACTGACTGGACTCGTTGACCGGACTCACCCCAAAGTCTGGTCTAGAGTCTGGTCATAGAGTTTGGTCGCTCCTCATGCGCCATGTGTACTAGTCGTTCGAAGATGACCATTGCTCGCCAACGGCTACCTCCCGCACGTGCATACTCCTGACCGGACGTGCCTAGGTCCAGTGACCAAACACACCGAGGCCAAGTCCGGCCACCAAAGCACCTCTGCACAACTGATCGGACTCCCTTTTCTCCTATGATCGGGCTCGACTCTCCTAGAGTCCGATTATTTCTAGAGAGGTTCTAGAGAGCTCTTTTGATGACCAAATGTGTCAGGTCATCACTGATCGGGCTCTTCGTGTGTCCGGTCGCTCCTGGATGCGTTAAAAACACTGACCGAACTCTCGACTGGACTCCCAGGTACTGACCTGACATGTCCGGTCACAGACCTTTCAGTACTAAAACGGCTATAACCCCTAGCTCTGAACTCCGATTTCGATGATCTTGGATATTTTGGAAAGCTTATTCAGAGGGCTACACAACACACTTGCTTATTTGATCCAAAGCACAGTGGATCAATGCAGAATTCCAAATCAAGAGCCATCCTATAGTTCAGAGTACATCGAAAAACCTCTCTTCTCCAAGTTGATCCAATTCAACTCCAACAACTTCTCCTTTGCAAATGTGCCAAGACCACCGAGTACAAGTGTGTTAGCATTTTCACAAATATTTTTCAAAGGATTAGTCACTCAATTCACCATGCCACTCGATCCTAGCAATGTCGCAAAGTTAGATCGTTCAAGTGGCACTAGATGACCGATATGCAAATAAATTTGCCCCTCTTGATAGTACGACCATCTATCCTAAACCCAGTTATCAACTTCTCTACACGCCTATGACCCGTAAAATGAAATGCCTAGGTTATACATTTGCCTTGCTCATTCCATTCCATCTCCTCCATTGTTGATACAACACATGCACCAACCAATCACCAAATGATATGATCCAGTTTATATCATCACGTGACCGTATTGGTTCATCGATCTTGACTTCACTTGCTCTTCACCGTTGCTTCGGTCCATCGGCGCCAAGTCATCACTCAACTTGCCCTTCACACTTGCAACCAGTCCATCGAGCCAAGTCTTGTCTTGATCTTCTCTACCTTGATCACATGACTCCATGTCATGTGATGAGTACAGGCCCGATCTTCCGAGAGGTAGCCGGTAAGTTTGATTTTTGGGGATCTCGACGTTGGCGATCTGGCTTCAAATCAGACGCGATTCGAACCCTACAACCATTACACCACTGCTCCGTTGGTTATCAACCAAGCACAACTTGATTGACCTCGCCAATAAGGCTTTTCCTGCAAGCGAATCGAAGAGCACAAGCAAGAAGGTAAAACACGCAATCTGAAATTGCAAATATGAATGACGTGAATATCAATAGAGGATTCAAGAACTCGGTTCCAAAGGACTAATCGACACAGTGGAGGAGATCAAGAACGGGTGCCCTGGATCACTGTAAAAGGATTTGTCACCACAGTTACAATGAACGATTCAGTTTCTCGATGGAAAACTAAACTCTAAACAAAACCCAATTGTGTAGCAGCGGCGGCGGCTATGTATATAGTCTAAGACTCGACCTAGGGTTGGGGACGGCCAGGGGTTGGGCGCCCACAACTTGGGCTTAAGGCCCGACACGATACATGGCCAAGTTGGCCCAAATAGGTGACGCAGCACCTTGCCGTGGTCACACAGAATGATCCACGGACCTTCTGGAGCTGGGACCAGATCCAAAATGACGGCGTCGTCATCCCCTTTCCAACGCATCCAAGAACGGCCCGTTTCGATGTCGTATGAGAAAGTTATGACCGAAACAGTGACGACATGTCTGCTGAGTCCGAGGGTAACGTGGCAGCTGAGTTGGGAACGAATTGCAACTTGGGGAAGACCATGGCGTCGGTGTGTCCAGCGTGGCGATGTCCTCATCATCCTCCCCTTCTTGAATTGGAGTCGTCCTCGACTCCATCTTGGCAATGTCCTCATCATCCCCTCCTTCTAGAATTGGAGTTGTCCTCGACTCCATCCCATCATCAACGAACTCCTGCAAAAGGTTAGTGACAGCAGGCAATGCACCAGACATAAAAGGTTGACAAAACATAGTATAACATGGTGCATCAGGATTATCACATAACTCAGCAGTAGCAGAAGTTGTAGCAAGAAAAGCACCTCCTTTTAACTTAATCCCATTATTTTTAGCAATGTCTGTTGGAGGTTTATTTTTGATCTCATTAGCATGTTTAATAATATCCGTAGGAGACAAAGGCAGCAATGTAATTTTCTTGTCCTTATGTATGATAGTGTATGTATTAGTTCTACCATGGTGTAAAGCATCATTATCAAATTCCCATGGGCGACCTAACAAAATGGAGCAAGCTTGCATAGGGACAACATCAAAATCAGCAGTATCATGATAAGAGCCTGTGAAAAAGCTAATGCGTGCTGATTTAGTTACCTTAGTCTTACCACTATTATTGAACCATTGAAGTTTATATGGATACGAATGTTGTCGTGTGGTCAAGCCAAGCTTGTCAACCAAATCTGAACTCACCAAGTTGTTGCAACTCCCGCTATCAATGATAGTGAGAACTCGACAACCCTGCACAATGAGATACATGTGGAACAAATTGTGGCATTGGATCTTCATCTCTTCTTCATGTCCCACATGTGTACTCAACACACGCTGCACAAGAAGGCTAGGGTAGTCCGCGACAGCAGCCACGGAGTCAATGGTGATGGCCTCCTTGTCTTGATCGCCCTCGGTGGAATCTGCATCAATGTTAGCAGCAAGGGCTAAATCATCTTCAACATCACTAGCACTTACATATCCATCCTCGGTAACAATGAAAGCGCGACAACTGGGGCAATCCTTCATGACATGTCCCAAGCCTTTGCACTGGTGGCAAATGATTTTAGAGCTGGACTAGGAGGAGCTAGTAGAAGCACCCGGAGTGCCACCTTTCTTCAGCTGTGGAAACTGCACATTAGACAATTTACTTACCCCGAAAGAAAATGGAGGTGTAGATGGCTGTGGTGCAACAGGAAGCTTGGGCGTCTCTAGCTCAGAACGCTGCTGAAAATTCCTCCCATTGTTAGACCTGAAAGGCTGGTGTTGTTTGCGTCCCTGTACTTCTCGTTCTGCCTTAATAGCAAGATGATACAATTGGGAAAAATTGCGCCATTCTTTGTAATCAAGTATGTTCTGTATATCATGGTTTAAACCACCAAAAAATCTAGCACTAGCATCATGATCATCTTCATTTATACCACAACATGCTAAACCAATAAGCAATTCTTGATAGTATGCTTCCACTCCTTTATCACCTTGTTTTAAAGTTTGTAGTTTCAAACGTAAATCACGTTGGTAATAAGGAGGAACAAAACGAGATGTCATACATTGCTTTAAAACATTCCAAGTTTGTGGCACAGCAGCAGCATTATTGGCATTGCAAAGATCACTCCACCAGAACAAAACAAAATTAGTAAACTCACTAGTAGCAAGTCTAACTCTATGCTCAGCAGGAACATTATGAGAATCAAATTTTTGTTGAACAGCAAGCTCCCAATCTAAATATGCCTCTGGATCAACATTACCAGCAAAAGGAGGTAGACTAAATTTAATTTTAGCAAAAGGATCATTATTACCATGATTATTACCTGCCATACCGCGACGATTGAAGTTGAGGCGGCGACGGGCACCACCGTCAGCATACGCATCTTCATCACCAAAAGCATCCGCATCTTCATCATCAGCACAATAAGGTGGAGGGTGTTGCTCAAGCTGTTCAATGCGGGTGACCAGATTGTTCACGTTGCGCGTCAGCTCGGTCATAAGATTGCGTTGTTCAGTCATGAACGTTGCAAGCTCGCCCTTGGACACGCACTCATTGAAGTCCGCCGGAGTTCCTGCCATGGTTAGAAGATAGAAAAAGACAACACCAAAGTATTATCCCTATCAACTAAAAGGAAACAAGTGGTGGTGAAAGTGGAATGCAAAATCACAAGCGGCTTACCACCGTCTTGCCTGTATTCTTACCAACGCCAAACAGGAGCAAAACCAAAGTGGCAAAGCAATCTGTTGTTGAGCGTGGGTAACAGTTGCAAGATGAACCTATGCTGCCAGAAGAATATGTGGAGCGATGGGTAGGCACACAATATAACAGCAAGGATTAGCAATTAACGAGTGCAGAGTAACGATTGTTCAATCCGGATCCAAAGTACAAATCACAGGTGCTGGCTAAGACTTGTCGAGATGTAGCGCAAAAGGTGAAAACAAAGGACGATCGAAAGAACTCACAGAACAAGCAAATAGCCTGGATTTCTCCTTTTTCCTGAATTTTTTCCCGGATTTTTCCAAAAGGCACTAGTAGGAAACAAAAAAAAATTCTTACTATTTTTTTATATTTTTCTCTGAACAAGGATCACAAAAGATGCAATCACAAAAATTGGCACCTACAACTGAGGTGGGATGTGGTCTACAGAAATACAGCACGTTCTCTGAAAAGCGTGCAAAAACTTTGTCAATTTTTTTTCTATATTTTCCTGAATTTTTTTGGCAATTCTGAGGAAACCAAACAGGGCGTAGCCGAGTTTGGGTCGGCTCCAAATGGTGTCAAGAAGCTGCTGAAAAATTTTTAGATTTTTCTGATAAACGAACGAAAAGTTATGCCTGTTTTACCGAAGGTATCTCAAGGTATGTTTTCCGGAAGGCACAACACGGCGGCGGCAGTTAGGGCAAAGCGTCCCTAAACTCGAACACCAATCACAGGATCATCACTATGACTAACAGCAGTAGGTATTCGCCTGATGATGTAAGGAGGGCTGCGATGCAGGCAAAATAAGAGCGGCTGGCAACCTATCTAGGGCGCGGCGGCGAGAAGTTACACAAGGCGGCTAGCGGGGCAAGTCGAGTAATGTGGTGGCTTCGACTTGTTGTTTGGGAACGGTGGATGGGATAGCGGCGGAAAACAAAAATCACAGCAACGGGCGATTGAACTACGACCACGAACACAATCCTAAACCAGCAACAAGACTTGACCACGGACACAAACTCAACAACACGAATCTGAAACGAAATTGCAAAGGCACAAAGAGCGATAGGACAGCGGAAATTGAAATATTTTTGGGCTTTTTGTGGACTCTAGGTAATGAACAAATATGAATCTAAGGCAAACGAGATTATACCTCGCGGTAAACCTGAAATCTCTAATACCAATTGATGAGTACAGGCCCGATCTTCCGAGAGGTAGCCGGTAAGTTTGATTTTTGGAGATCTCGACGTTGGCAATCCGGCTTCAAATCAGACGCGATTCGAACCCTGCAACCATTACACCACTGCTCCGTTGGTTATCAACCAAGCACAACTTGATTGACCTCGCCAATAAGGCTTTTCCTACAAGCGAATCGAAGAGCACAAGCAAGAAGGTAAAACACGCAATCTGAAATTGCAAATATGAATGACGTGAATATCAATAGAGGATTCAAGAACTCGGTTCCAAAGGACTAATCGACACAGTGGAGGAGATCAAGAACGGGTGCCCTGGATCACTGTAAAAGGATTTGTCACCACAGTTACAATGAACGATTCAGTTTCTCGATAGGAAACTAAACTCTAAACAAAACCCAATTGTGTAGCAGCGGTGGCGGCTGTGTTTATAGTCTAAGACTCGACCTAGGGTTGGGGACGGCCAGGGGTTGGGCGCCCACAACTTGGGCTTAAGGCCCGACATGATACATGGCCAAGTTGGCCCAAATAGGTGACGCAGCACCTTGCCGTGGTCACACAGAATGATCCACAGACCTTCTAGAGCTGGGACCAGATCCAAAATGACGGCGTCGTCGTCCCCTTTCCAACGCATCCAAGAACGGCCCGTTTCGATGTCGTATTAGAAAGTTATGACCGAAACAGTGACGACGTGTCTGCTGAATCCGAGGGTAACGTGGCAGCTGAGTTGGGAACGAATTGCAACTTGGGGAAGACCATGGCGTCGGTGTGTCCAGCGTGGCGATGTCCTCATCATCATGTCTCATATGCAATGAACTCCTTCATCAGATGTTTGAGCTTTCCAACATCTCCAAGTCGTTTCACCGTCATGGCAAAGGTTGCTCACAGATGATGTACATGTAGACTAATCACCTGTGTATCTCACATTAAACACAATTAGTCCACCTAGGTTGTCACTCAATTACCAAAACCAAACAAGGACCTTTCACTCGTCGACTCCCTCGTGTCGTGGTCGTCGAAACACCAGCTGACGGTCTCACGGTCAGTGCCGAGGCCAGGTACCGTGCGGTGGCGAACACGGCTGCTAAGTGCATTTGGCTTCGCCAGCTCCTTCGTGAACTCCGGTGCGACATCAAGAAAGCCATGGTGGTCTTCTACGACAACGTCTCTGCCATTTACATAATGACGAATCTGGCTCATAACAAGCGAACGAAGCACATTGAGCTCGACATACACTTTGGTCGTGAACGAGTTCAGCTGGGCGAACTACAAGTTCTACATGTGCCCATAGGAGAGCAGTTCACGGACGTCAAGACGAAAGGCCTACCGACGGCGTCCTTCGAACGTCTTCGTTCCAGTCTTTGTGTACCGCCGCTACAGCATTCAACTATGGGGGGTGATCTCTTGTACAGCATCACTCACCCATCAGACTATGGGGGCCCTGGCGGGGGGTGTTGAGGGACAGCGCCAAGACCACAAACGCCAACTACCGTCGCTGACTAGAGCCAGTGCGCGGTGACCACACGCACGGCGCGCGCCCCCGCGCCCATGTTGTACACTAGCACTTAGGTGCAGTTGCCAATTGAGCAACACATGTTGTAACTTATATAAACACATCAGAGATCAATGGAAACGTTGTTGGCTCTCATTCCTACTTTCTACAAAGAGGATATTGTCTTAGAACTGGTTTGGGGGCATATGCTTCGGTACTTCTTTCTCAATAATTTGCACGCTTTCCAAAGCAGCCAATTAAAGTAATTAATTTTGTTTTTTATTTATTTTCTATCTGGGCCACGCTCGGACCACACCCTGTCACCGTGAGCCATTCCAAGATGCTGTCCAACCTAACCATTTGTTTAGTGGTTGACGAAGCAGATGGTGGCGCCGCCGCCGTGACAATCCACAGTGTAGCTAGGTTTGGGTCTAGGGACTCTAGGGTGTGGGGGCTATCAGGCCAGACCTTTATCTGCGGCTGACAATGGTGATGCTTTTGGTAGCACACTACTTATCATAGGCATTGTAGTCAGGCCCTCTTCCCTCTACGAGTTTTGGTTGAAAAAACTTGATTTTCCAATGGACGTTAATGGCACCTGTAGATGTCATTTATCTACTTTGAGGCGTTGCAATGAAAACTCACTCCCTCCCCCTTCCTAGGTTACATTGTTTGTTGCTTGGGGCATGCATGGAGGTGTAGTGGCAACCGATGCTTCTAAGGTTTGCCAGTGTTGTGTTTCTTGCGGTGGTAGTTTTGCTGTGTCTCCTCTGCAAGCATTTGTATATGTTTTAATTTTTTGCTAGGTTGTTTGGTTTTGTATTGTTCTTGGGTTTTTCTCTTTGAATATTTGCGTGACATGCTCTTGCCGTTGGTTTTTCGGAAAAAAGAAAAAAGAAAGAAAGATGGAACAAGACAGACAACAAGTCGGGCAATGGAAGTCGAACTGCTTGGGTAAATTAATTTCTTGTGGCTGGCGCCTGGCAGGAACCCGTTCCATTCAATACAGCAGGCCACTACCCGTCGGCCCGCGCGTGTGTCGGCCCGTTTCGTCTTCCATCTACAAGGCTCATTCTCAGCAAATCCTATGCTTTTGTCTCGCTCGCGCGTCCGAGCTGGGCTCTGGGCCTGCCAGTCCTGGCGGCCAGCCCAGACCAGCCTTTGGCGTGCATGGCCATTTTGCTTCTCGTCTCTCAATTTAAGCAGACCTTGACACTGCAGAGCTTTGCTCTGTTTTTGTCTCTGTTTTTCGCAGTCCGAGCTGCCATTTCCTTGTCATTTGTCAAATCCGATGGCTGCATTTGTTGTTGATACCGGAAATGGAGGGTCTGGTTGCAGAAGATGCAGCAGCGGTCTCCCAGGACGAGGTGGCCGGAGCAGTCGCTGAACCTGGGCGCGGCGGCGGACATGGAGGGCTGGGACTTCCTGCCACCTCTCTAGCGATGTCCGTGTGTTCCGCGCTTAATACGCACGGAGTTTAAGCGTCCGTCGTGAGAAATTTGCAGGTGATCTGAAGTTGACAGAGAGGTTGAGTGATGTTTCTGTATAGCTGTCTCATTTGGCGTGTGGGGACGAGACAGAGTTGGTGTCCTGTTTAGCAATCCTGGTCATTCTTCACCCTTTGACTTCTATAAAAAGAGTAGTACAAAATGTTCCTTTGATTGCTCCTGGTCTTTCTATTAGATGTTTATTTGGGTTGTTTGTTCTGCAGGACCAGATATTAGTTGAAAATAAGAAAAGGACATGTGAGTTTGTGATGTATAATGCATATCTACTATTCTTCTAAACTAATTTCTCTGAACTGAAACGAGTGATCTGATAAATTGATGAGCCTTGCTTACTTTACTCTGGCAGTTCAACATTTTTAGATAGCCCGTGGCAACAAGCATGTTCATTGTATTGTTTTTTCTGTTTTTTAGTTTGTGTACAAAGACAGTTAAGAGTTAAGTAAGTTTTATGTGATGTTTACTTTGTAGCAGATATATGGAAGTAATGAAAGGTGGTTTTGTAATGTCGTCCAAGGGAAGGAAACAAAGCTGCAATTATTTGATAGTGTGTGATTAGAAGACTGACGAAGATGGATATTTATTTCTTGACATGAATAATCTTATTTGCATCTTTATGTAAAATGGTCTGTTAATTTGAAGATGAGATTTTCTCTATTAACTATGACTTATTAGCTGATTGAAATACAGTCATGCTGTCGGGTTCATAAACCCGGGGTCCCTCGGGGACCGGCTTCCGCGCCAGGGCTCGGCCCAAGAGTCTAAATATAACAGGCCTGAAGGACGGCCCAGTCGCTGACCAGAAGGTCTAGACCAAAAGGAGCGGCGCCCGCTCGTCGACCCTTTCGGCCCACCACTCCGATCGGAGCACTCGCTTCGGCCTCCAGACGCCTCCGAACGCCCTCTCCGATCGGAAGGCCTGGCCCAAAGCGCTACTTCCAACTCCGACCCCACGTCCCTCCGACCGGGGCTCGTAGGAACCCTGCTCACCGCTCTTCTTCGACCGGCGCACTCAGAGCCGACTGGAGCCATCCGACCGGGGATGCCCGTTCGGTAGGAACCAGAAGACGTGCGGAGAAAGGCAAGGCCAGGCTCACAAGTCAAAATCACTGTACTAGGGACCATACCCTGCACGGAATAGTACTCTACAGCCACCTGACACAAACAGTATTGTAGGCGCCGACATCTCCCTCTACAGTATTGTAGGGGCCGCTAAAACTCCCATACGGTAAGGCCCTCCACGTGCCTCTGGGCATCAATAGATGTATGGGCGCCAGGATTTACCGTACCGGGTGAACATAGCGAGACTCCTCACATGTCTCTAGGCATCGAACAATATTTGCAGGTACCGACGTCCACCATCCCTAAAAAAGGCAGCACGACCTCCCGTATGCATCTGACATTCATCAACAGTGTTGTAGGCGCCTACCATTATCTGGTACCCGCCCGTGTGGGCAACAAGGCTCGGTAGGCGTGGACAACAAGGCTCGGTAGCATACGCACCCTTTTGCCTCTCACTTGTAAAGTCATCCCCTTCCTCTATAAAAGGGGGTGCGCTTCCTCCAACAGACGGAGACCGATCCTAGTTGATCAGAGTTCCTTAGATCGATAGCTCACAACCACAGAACCGCCAGGTTCGGACCTCAAGCACCTGCTTGAACACTTAGCTCATAGGGAAGTTCCTGTCACTCTCGGCCCTTCCGACCGGAGCCGACTGTATGTAGGACACATTGCCCGAACCAGTATAAATCCTGTGTCATTGAGTGCTAGGCCACCTCGATCACAACGTACAACAAAACTACAAATATTCACTAGTTGGTCACTTTCTGCACCGACAGTTGGCGCCGTCCGTGGGGAAGACGTTGTACGTTCAACATTTTTTGGTCATCGGATGACCCATTTTTCCGCCACCCCCTGCCGTGGTGGGCTCGGGCGATACGATTCACCTTGGCTCATTGGAGTTTCCCGCACCCTCGCCCTCCGGGATGCGGGTTCCACCCATCTTCGAGCCATCCTAGGCCTTCCTCTTCGGAAGCCTGGACTTCGTCGCCGACCGACTCGGCGTACTACACCTCTGCGAGAAGGCTCGCGACCCGACACCCATCGGAGGGACGTCCACCATCGACTCCGGGACGCGCGACTTCGACGACGCGGCATCTGCACTTCATTCCGAGCAAACTCTCTACTCAAACCCCACTGTAAGTAATATGCGTACTGTTGTTCGCTCTTTATTTACTATCTCCCACCGATCACCTGGAGGGAATGCACCGCCCACGCCACAAACACCGTACGATCGGTTCCCCTATGGCCTCGCGTCCTCCACGGATGCATACGCTCGGGGGCTCTGAAGGATGCTGGTACCATCCCCCCTCACGTTCGAATTCGTGGGAATGGCAGGCTGCGTTCCTACCATTTCCCACGAACTTCCAGATGGCGAGGGTGAGAGCGATGGTTCCAACATCGATGACATGGCACCCTACCACCGTCCGTCCTCGGAGTGCGCTATGACGGACGCTTCGGGACAGCCGCCGGTGGTTGTGGAGTCTGCGCAAACTCACACCCCTCCGGACCCACGTGCGGGGGACCCTCGTGTCTATGCAAGCACACGCCGAGGAATTATGACAACGACGGCAGAACCAGCCGCCGCCTGCGCCGGCGCAGTCGGTGCGACACGTTGCACCCCATGCGCCTGGCCCGGCGGGTGGCACCCGAGGTCATGCCCGTCAGGTCTAACACAACATCATGAACAAGGGTAGCAATCTCCCACAATTCGCCCGGGCCGGCCAGAACATCGCTGTTGCAGCAATGCTTCTGCGCGGCGTTCTCGAGCCCATCAACCCCCAGGAACACGCAGTTTACCGGAACCTCCAGGTTCTGGTAGAAGCCGCTGCCGTCCAACAGGAGGAAAGATCCACATCGTGACTCCGACCCGCACCCTCTCTCCGCACTAGGGGAGCGGGGACGCGCCGGACGGGTCACTCCATCCGCTCGCCGCTACAACCATCAGGCACGGCTCGGGAAGCGACAGTCGCACCACGATCCAACCCGGCGCTCGCTCCACACCAACCGCCAGTACACGAGCGGCCCGATCCGCACTAGGACGCTCGTAGCATCATCAGCAACCGGCATCGGGCCCGGCACGATGGTGATCTGCGCCGAACGGCGGCAACCGACACGGATCTCGGCCGAACCGTCGAGGGGAGCGGTGAAACGCGCCCCAGGCGCGGTCGCCGGCTTGATGACCGGAGCCCCAGCCCTGAGGGCCCGGGGCCACGGGCCTTTAGCCGGCGCATCCAGAGAGCGCCATTCCCGTAGCGTTTCCGACCGCCCACCAACATCACCAAATACACTAGGGAGACAAACCCAGGCATTTGGCTCGAAGACTTCCGACTCGCCTGTCATGCCGGAGGAGTGGATGATGACCATTTCATCATTCAATACCTTCCCATTTGCGTGGGGGAATATGTTCGAGCATGGCTTGAATTCCTTCCGCACTACAGCATCCGCGACTTGACAGACCTCAAGAGGGTCTTCGTCGGGAATTTCCAGGGGATGTACGTCCGCCCGGGAAACTCCTAGGACCTCAAGAGCTATCAACAGGAGCCCAACGAGTCCCTGCGGGATTACATCCATAGGTTCTCCCAACGATGTAACTCCCTCCCCAATGTCATCGACGCAGACGTCATCAGCGCGTTCCTCTCTGGGACAAACTGCGAGTCCCTGATCCACAAGCTTGGATGCTTGAAACCCCGTACCACCCGTGACCTGCTCGACATTGCCACCAACCACACCTCTGGTGAGGAGGCAGTCGGAGCGGTCTTCAGCGAAGGCCGAGACAAGGTCAAAGCCAAGCACATAGACTCGAACGAAGGCCCCTCCATGCAGAGGGGCAAGAAAAACAAAAAAGATCGACGCCGGTCGGACAGCTCTGCGCTGGTCGCCGTGGCCGATCGCACGGCCAAGCAGCCCCATTAGGGACTGCCTGACCACTTCAACAAACTCTTGGACGGTCCATGCACCAACCACGACTACCCCGTCAAACACCTCTATAAGGACTGCCAGCTCCTCAAGCACCTGCTGAGGTAAGCTGGCAGGCCAAAGGAAGAAAAAGGCGAGGAAGCAGCGACCAAAGAAGGGGGCATAGCGGGCGAGGATCCAGACGACTGAAGGTTGAAGTGATCTGACCAGACGCCTACCGACCAAAGGACGACAACGATGCCCATCTCTCCGAACTACTGGAATAGCTATGTCATTTTTCCTAAAGCTTCAATCTTACTATTATTTACTTAGTATATGCTCCTACAAAAGCGCCCCAACCCGAACACTTTTTGGCTCGGGGCGCTCAGCGGCTCCACTTGGGTACACTACTATCATTATGCTTAATGACTACCTCCCTATTTTGTTTACCTATGGTGGAATTCCTTCCTACCCAACCAACGGGATAGTTTGTTCCTTAGTTTTGCTCTACGTAGCTTTGCTTTAAAAACATTCCAACCGATCGCACCCCACTTTTCCCTACAGTTACGAGCAGCCAAGCCTCGCGGACCACGCCCCAAGCTCCCAAGGTCACGGCCTATGGGACAAACGGGCAGGTACGAGAAAGAAAGAATAAAAAACAAAATTATGCTAAGGGAAAACTAAGGAACGAAAGGGAATAGGCTCCCCCGAACGGAGCAATTCCATCACAGAAAACAAAACCGACGATAGTCATTAAACACACAGTAATATTTACACAGGGCTCCCCCACAAACTTAACTTTTACATTTTCTACTACTGCAAATACTACTGCGACCGCAAGGGATCCGCTTGGTTCCGCTCCCTCGGCTTCGTCAAGCGCAAGGGGTAGGAAGCGAAGGGACGCCCCATGTAGGCCATGCTGACTCCATCATGAACGACGAGCGCGGGTCCTGGTCAGACATTTTTGACTGAAGCTCTCTGAACCCCGTCACTCAGGTCATCAAGGTCCCGGTTGGACATTTCCGACTGAAGCTCTCCGAACCCCGTCACTCAGGTCATCAAGGTGAGCATGTGTTCATTAATACAAAAACTGTTCACACAAGGGCTCACCCACGATTGACGAGCGCAGGTCCCAGTCGGACATTTCCGACTGAAGCTCTCCGAACCCCGTCACTTAAGCCATCAAGGTGAGCACTACCAACCCCCTCCTTACGTTTAAAAAACCGGAAGCGCGGTGTGTGGGTATAAAACTTTGAATACAACTGGATGAACCACCAGACCCTATGCCTCGGCGGCTATGGTGTTTTTTGTTCACCAGCATAAATCAAACTCGTAGTTCCCCGCACTGCAAGCCTCGGCTCCCACCTTCCCGAGAAGGGTTTGGAGGGGTCCCCTTGCAGAACCTCCTTCGAGGAGAAGCTATCAGGTCGACTAAATCAATCGAGCGGCTCGAATCACCGCCGAGAGACAAAAACGAAAAATAGCGATGCTTATGCAGGTTACGCCAACCTCATTGCAAACATAGGGCCCGAACCCCGCACAGACACATCTTGTATGAGCTTCCCATCGCTCATATCGCCAAGGTAACGTTACCAAATCCCACTTTCGTTTCAATTAAGTGATACACTAAATCTATACGTCCAAACATTGCATATGCAAATCTCTGCATCTCAACGCTTCGTGTCATGTCACGAAGCGGCAGCCGCCTCATTCAATATGAGCAGCGACCGATCGAGGTTCGAAGGCCGACCCGCGAAGGGCTCGAGGCCGCCTCACTGTCAAACAGAGCTAGGGGAGAAAAACAGAGACGAGCCCCAGCGGCCTTGCCCGACCCCGCTTAGAATTGGAGAGGGACGTCTCGACCTTTCTCATTCGATTCTAACCCCGAGCCAAACCCACAGAATCTCCATCGAGGAGAGGCCAACGGGCCACCTGAGCCTATTGAACGGCTCGGGCATCTACCGGGAGGCGGGTTAAGAAGTAGTGAAATGACACATGAGGGCTCTACCGACCCCGTCAGCGAATGATGAACCCAGATTTCACAGGAACATACCCATTAGCGAGATCATTGAGCGCGACACTCGAGCCATCGAGGCAAGTATCGTCAACTCAACCCCTCCGGTTGCAAAAACCAAGGACGAGGTAACGTGCGAAACACGTCCAGCCCCTATTAGACCCTAAGTGGCTCAGGGGCTCGAGCCACTCGATCCAAGATCGAGAGACTGAGGTTCGAAGGCTGACCTACGAAGGGTCCGGGGCCACCCCGCGTCGAACAAGAACCAGGGGAGAAAACGCAGATGAGCCTCAGTGGCCTTTGCCCAACCCGTGTTAAGGCGGATAGGGTCATCTCAACCTTCCAGTTCAATCCAGCCCCTAGCCGAGCCCATAGAAGCCCCATTGAGGGGGAATCTGTTGGAAGGTGGGGCAAAGAGTAACGGAATGCCACCCGAGGGCTTTGCCGACTCTATCGCAAAGCGATGGGATCGGATTCCGCACGAACATCCTTGTTAGCAAGCTCATGAAGCACGTCACTCAAGCCATCGAGTTAAGTGACGTCGCCTTAACCCCTCTAGTTGCGAAAAACTACGGACGGGGCAATAGTCACAAGACAAACCGACCCTTGACCGAATTCCCACCACGCGCGGGGGCTCAGGGAAGGCTGGACCAGCGATAAGACCAAACACACGCCCACCAGAACAACACCCCCCCAGACAATTCTGCCCGAACCGCCCGGGGGGTCGGGGGCTACACCCGTGGGTGCGCTCACGCACACCCGTCGACAAAATAGAAAACCCGCCAGACTGTTCCGCCCGAACCGCCCAGGGGCTCAGGGGCAACACCCGTGGGTGCGCTCGCGCTCACCCGTCGGCAAGACAAAAATCCCCCGAACGATTCGACCCGAATCGCCCGGGGGCTCGGGGGCTTTTGTCGGGTTCATAAACCCGGGGTCCCTCAGTAATCGGCTTCCACGCTAGGGCTTGACCCAAGAATCTAAATACAATAGACCAGAAGGACGCCCTAGTCACCGACCAGAAGGTCTGGACCAAAAGGAGCGGCGCCCGCTCATCGACCCCTTCGGCCCACCACTCCGATCGAAGCACTCGCTTCGGCCTCTAGATGCCTCCGAACGCCCTCTCTGATCGGAAGGCCTGGCCCAAAGTGCTACTTCTGACTCTGACCCCACGTCCCTCCGACCGGGGCTCGTAGGAACCCTACTCACCGCTCTTCTCCGACCGGCGCACTCAAAGCTAACTGGAGCCATCCGACCGGGGACACCCGTTCGGTAGGAACCCGAAGACGTGCGGAGAAAGGCAAGGCTAGGCTCACAAGTCAAAACCACTGTACCAAGGACCATACCCTGCATGGAATAGTACTCTACAACCACCTGACACAAACATTATTGTAGGCGCCGACATCTCCCTCTATAGTATTTTAGGGGCCGCTAAAACTCCCATACGGTAAGGCCCTCCACGTGCCCCTGGGCATCAATAGAGGTATGGGCGCTAGGATTTACCGTACCGGGTCAACATAGCGAGACTCCTCACATGCCTCTAGGGATCGAACAATATTTGCAGGTACCGATGTCCACCATCCCTGAAAAAGGCAGCACGACCTCCCGTATGCATCTGACATTCATCAACAGTTTTGTAGGCGCCTACCATTATCTGGTACCCACCGGTGTGGGTAACAAGGCTCGGTAGGCGTGGACAACAAGGCTCGGTAGCATACGCACCCTTTCCCTCTCACTTGTAAAGCCATCCCCTTCCTCTATAAAAGGGGGTGTGCTTCCTCCAACAGACGGAGACCGATCCCAGTTGATCAGAGTTCCTTAGATCGATAGCTCACAACCACAGAACCACTAGGTTTGGACCTCAAGCACCCGCTTGAACACTTAGCTCATAGCGAAGTTCCTGTCACTCTTGGCCCTTCTGACCGGAGCCGACCGGACCTCTTGCACACCCCATCTTTCTCCTTCTCGTTTGTAATCCCCACTGCAAACTTCGAGCACCTGGGCTCAGGAATAATGTCACCAACCAACCCCGACTGGACGTTGGGCATGTTGCCCGAACCAGTATAAATCCTATATCATTGAGTGCTAGGCCACCTCCGATCACAACGTATAGCAAAACTATAAATATTCACTAGTTGGTCACTTTCTGCACCGACACATGCATACTAATTTCTCGAAGTCATGAATTGTCTGGTGTTCATACATGCACAAGATTGCCCTTGTCAGTTTTTTAGAATTTTTAAGGTAATATATCCTTTTCTTAAACTTTTTTGGATGGAACTCCCATTTATATTTTTATTTCTGTAGCAGATTTTTTTATCGAATATGCTTATATTTGTTTTGCATTTTTTTTATAATTTTGGCATTCACCGAGAGTAATAATTGCTTGAGGCACGGAGTCATCAGACGTAAAATTCCTGCTGATCTCACACGTCCTTCCTAATGCACGACTAACGCAGATTCTAGAGTCCAGACGTGTGAAATTTCTGCTAGGTTCCAGACATGGATCGGGTGGTGGGCAGGGTTTGACCAAATCCACGTGTGGATTAGAAACCACGTGTATATGATACACGATTAGCCAAACGAGCCCATATGATGTGTGGGTGTCAACAACTCATATTGTTACGAATGCGCATGTGATCTAGCAGTGGTAGGACTCAGTGAGACGCTACCCATCAGAGTTTAAATCATGGTGTTTGCATATTTTTCTTGAATTTTTTCAGAAAATTGAGGGTACACGCATTGTCGGTGTTTTCAGACCACCGACGAGTAAATTTGTATTTGCGCGTCTGGGTCGGATGGTGTGCTCAGAAGACACAAGGGTTTATACTGATTCGGACGGAACGTCCTTACGTCCAGTTCGCTGCTGCTCGTGTTACCAACAATTGGTTTGCAGTAGGGGTTACAAAGAGGTGAGAGAGGGAAAGGATCCTAAGTCTCTGGTGCAAGGAGTGAACGAGTGCTGAGAGCTCGCTTGCCGCTCAGCCATGTGCTCATGTCGTGCTCTTATGTTTTTATGCCCCCCAGCGTAGGGTGCCCTGTTTTCCTTTTTATATGCAAGGGGAAAGCGCGGGTTATGGAGTGTGGGGGTATGGCCCCCGGTATCCACAAGATATGGCCCGCACCATCAGAGATGACCCAGCCCACAAGATCAAGGCGTGCACGGTGCTGCTCGGCGTGCACCGCAAGATTTTATATAGTACCAAATAGGCTACTTTCCTTGTAACCCTACCCCTCCAGAGTATATAAGGAGAGGCAGGGGTCCCCTAGTGGACACGATCCATACATCTCAATGTAATACATCAGAACACAGGATGTAGGTATTACGTCATACTGATGGTCGAACCTGTCTAAATCTTGTGTCTTGGTGCTTGTATTACCATCTCGCTCCTGATCACGTGCACCCCCACCTGACAAATCTACCATCGTGGGATACACCTCGGTGGACTACCGAGGATCTTTTGTCGATGGTTGGTGCACTAGGTAGGGGTGTGTGCTTGATCCATGGTGAGCCAGATGGACCTCAAATCAATAGCGCATTTTTGTCATCAATCTCGTGGAGATCCATACCGGTCCACGATGATGATTCATCGCTGGCTACATCAGCCCCCGTGACTGCAGATCTGATCTCGAAACCGCCTCCAAGGTCACCTTCATCAACAACTCGCCGCCCGCTTTCTCGCTACCAGAGGAGGCAGATCAACAATGACGATCTGATCGCATCCATCGATCAGATCTATTGGAGGCTGCTCGGGAAACTCCAGGGATTATGGCCCTACCTTTCAGGTTCACCAACGTCACTGCCACCTTCCAAGATGCCCTAAGGGGCAAATTCATCAACCAGGTTGAAGACATCCATCATCTCGCCGACCAGATAGCGCCATACACCGCTGACCAGTCGTTCTGTCTAAAGCTAAGTCACGCTTTAATATTTTTCTAAATATTCTCCAATCTTCGTTAATCGCCATGATGTTTCTCCGAGCTGTTTTCTCCATGTCAACTTGATTGCACTCTCATTGTCACATAGCAATGGCACTTTCTTGAACTTGAATCCAAAGTCATTCAAGGTGGCCTTCATCCAAAGTATTTAGTGCACAACAACTACCGGCGGATATGTATTCGACTTTGGTGGTTGATAATGCAACACTATTTTGCTTCTTTGATGACCATGAAACAAGCGATCTTCCCAACAATTGACATGTGCCCGAGGTGCTCTTTCTTTCAACCTTGCATCCCGCATAATCCGAGTCGGAGTAACCAATTAGCTCAAACTTTGCTCATTTGGGATACCACGAACCAACATTTTGTGTATGCTTCAAGTACCTCAATATTCTCTTAGTAGCCTTCAAATGACTTTCTCTTGGTGAGGCATGAAATCTTGCACACATGCATACACTAAACATGACATCCGGCCTTGATGCAGTCACATTGAGTAGGCTTCCAACCATAGACCGAAACAATTTTTGATCCACCATGTTTCCACTTGCATCACTATCCAAGTTGTCATTTGTTCCCATTGGTGTGCTAATGGCTTTGCTATCACTCATACCAAACTTCTTGATCATGTCCTTGATATACTTTTCTTGACTTACAAATGTACCATTCTTTAATTGCTTGATTTGAAGACCAAGGAAGTAACTTAACTCTCCAATCATGGACATCTCAAACTCATTAGCCATCATCTTTCCAAATTCTTCACAAAAATCTTGATTGGTTGATCCAAATATGATGTCATCTACATAGATTTGCAATACAAATAAATCTTTTCCAATCTTCTTAATGAAAAGAGTGGTGTCAACCTTGCCCATCATGAACCCTTTAGAGAGTAGGAAGTCCCTCAATCTCTCATACCATGCTCTAGATGCTTGCTTCAAGCCATACAACGCCTTCTTCAACTTGTACACATGGTTGGGCTTCTCGTCATCTTCAAAACCGGGAGGTTGCTCAACATATACTTCTTCATTGATGTAACCATTGAGAAATGCACTCTTGACATCCATTTGATAGAGTTTGATGTTGTGGGCGCAAGCATAGGCTAGCAAGATTCTAATTGCTTCCAATCTAGCAACCAGGGGCATATGTTTCTCCAAAGTCAAGACCTTTAACTTGTGTACATCCTTGTGCTACCAATCTTGCTTTGTTCCTTACTACTATTCAATCTTGATCTTACTTGTTTCTAAAGACCCATTTGGTTCCAATCACATTATGTCCCTTTGGTCTCTACTAATTCCCATACTTGATTTCTTATGAAATTATTCAATTCTTCATGCATAGCATTCACTCAATCAACATCCTTCAATGCTTCATCTATCTTCTTTGGTTCAATGGATGACACAAATGAGAAATGCTTACAAAATGAAGCCAATCTTGATCTTGTTTGTACACCTCAAGAAATATCTCCAATTATAGTGTCCAATGGATTATCCCTTACAATATTGGTTGGTTGGAGAATTGGAACTTGATTGCTTGCATTTGCTTGATCATTGGGTTGAGATGATGTACTAGCCACTTGATCTTGCTCATAATCATAAGAGCCACTTGAACTAGCATGATTTGTATCATCTTGCACATTTGAGTTAGAGAGCACTTGCACTTGATCATCTTCATCATCATTCACTTGCCTAGGCCTCAATTCACCAACATCCATGTTCTTCATGGCATTTGAAAGTTGAATGCCTCCAACATCTTCCAAGTTCTCATTCTCTTCTTGTGAACCCTTGATTTCATCAAATTCAACATCATGAACTTCCTCAAGAGTACCACTATCCAAATTTCAAACTCTATATGCTTTGCTTGTAGTGGAATAACCAAGTAGGAATCCTTCATCACACTTCTTGTTAAACTTACCCAATCTAGTGCCTTTCTTCAAGATATAGCATTTGCAACCAAAGACCCAAAAATATGCAATGTTGGGCTTTCTACCATTCAAGAGCTCATATGGTGTCTTGTCTTTCAATGGGTGACAATAGAGGCAGTTGCTACAATAGCAAGCCATGTTGATAGCTTCGGCCCAAAAAGATTGACTCACATTGTACTCACTAAGCATAGACCTTGCCATATCAATGAGTGTTCTATTCTTCCTCTCAACAAGGCCATTTGATTGTGGAGTGTACTTGGCCGAGAATTGATGTCTAATTCCAAATTCATCACATAACTCAATCAATTCTTGTGTTATTGAACTCACTACTATTGTTACTTCTAACTCTCTTGATGGTTGTTTCAAACTCATTGTGAATGCCCTTGACAACTGATTTGAATGTTGCAAACACATCACTCTTGTCCACTAGAAAGAATACCCAAGTGTATCTAGTATAATCATCCACTATCACAAAGCCATATTTGTTACCACCAATGCTAGTGTATTGTGTTGGCCCAAACAAATCAATGTGCAATAACTCAAATGCTTTACTAGTGCTTATCATGCTTTTCTTAGGATGGGTGTTTCCAACTTGTTTACCGGCTTGACAAGAGCTACAAAGCTTATCCTTCTCAAACACAACATCTTTCAAGCCTCTAACCAAGTCATGCTTAACCAATCTATTCAATTGTTTCATTCCAACATGACCAAGCCTTCTATGCCATAACCAACCCATGCTAGACTTAGTGAACAAACATGTAGATAATTTAGCTTCACTAGCATTGAAATCAACCAAGTATAGATTCTCATATCTAAATCCTTTGAAGATCAAATTAGAGCCATCTACACTTATGATCTCTACATCATCTACCCCAAATATGCATTTGAATCCAAGATCACACAATTGAGCCACGAATAGCAAGTTGAAGTTCAAGCTCTCTACTAGCAACATATTGGATATGCTCATGTCATTGGATATTGCAATCTTACCAAGCCCTTTGACCTTGCCTTTGTCATTGTCACCAAATGTGATACTATCATAACTATCATTGCCATTGGTGTTGATTGAGTTCAACATTCTTGCATCACCGGTCATGTGTTGAGTGCACCCACTATCAAGAACTCAATGCCTTCCTATGGCTTTGTAATTGACCTACAAAAGAAGATCAATTCTTTTTAGGTACCCTAAACTTGCTTGGGTCCTTGAAGGTTAGTCACTAAGCTCTTTGGTACCCAAATGGCTTTCTTCTTTGAGCCCATCCATGGTTTACCAATGAACTTAGCCTTTACACCATTTGCACCCTTGGTAAGCACATAGAAAGAATCAAGCTTAGTGGAGGATACATTAGCTTGTGACTTCTTGTTCATGCACTTTTGCTCTACATGACCAACTTGCTTGCAACTAGTGCAAAACCGACCATTGTTCTTCACAAAACTAGTCTTGTGAGGAGCAAAGGCCGCCTTCCCTTTCTTAGGGGTATAACCCAATCCCTCTTTGTAGAGAGAGGCTCTTTGTCTACCCAAGCACATAAGCAAGCGGTCCTCACCACCATAGGCCTTAGCCAAGGTGTGAGTGAGCTTATTGACCTCCTTCTTGTAGGTTCTCATTCTCAACCATTAGTGAGGCATCACAAGTGAAACCATCACTACTAGACGAGGTGGAAGTAGAAGTACTACAAGAAGGATTAGTGGGAGCAACAATGATAGGCATAGATAATGATTCATCAATTATATCACAAGTTAAGCCTACATCACAAGTCTCAACATGCTTCTTTTTATTTTGTTCATTAAGCAAAGAGGAATGAGCTTTTTCAAGCTTCTTGTGAGCCTTGCCAAGCTTCTCATGGGCTTCCTCTAGCCTCTCATGAGTTGCTTTGAGCTCTTCAAGGGCTTGCTTAAGGGCTTTTACTTCCTTATTCAAGCTCTTGCATTCCCTTCTCTTAATGTCAAAGTGTTCTTTAGCATCTTCTAGCATGTCAAATAATTCATCTTTGGTGGATTCATCATCATCACTATCACTATTATTTTCATTATCATGTTCCTCATCACTTCCATCATCATAAGTTTGTACCTTAGTGGCCTTAGCCATGAAGCATGATGGACTATCGAAGAGAGAAGGCTTCTCATTGATAGCAATGCTTGCAAGTGCCTTCTTCTTGGTGGTCTTGTCATCATCACTATCATCATCATCAATTGAGGAAGCATCACTATCCCAAGTGACTACATATGAACCACCCTTCTTCTTCTTGAAGGTCATCTTGTCCTTCTTTTCTTTCTTTTCCTTCTTGTTCTTCTTGACATCATCTTTGTCACTATTATATGGGCATTGAGCAACAAGATGATATTTGCTTCCACAATTGAAACACCTTATTGACTCTTCCTTGTTCTTGGATGAAGATTTCTTCCTTCTAGCATGGTAGCCCTTCTTCATCACGAACTTGCCAAATCTCTTGACAAGGAGATCCATCTTCTCATCATCATCATCATCATCATCCCATGAGCCATCATCTTCACTTGATGTATCTTGCTTTGCCTTGCCCTTGGATGATGTGGCCTTGAATGCCACTCTCTTCTTCTTCTCATCCTTCTTCTCATCTTTCTTCTCCTTCTTTTCTTCCTTCTCATCATCATCTCTATATGTATCATCGGTCATTATATCTCCCAACACTTTGTTTGGTGTCATGGTGTCCAAACCACTCCTCACTAGAATAGTAACCAATGTGCCAAATCTTGAAGGTAAGCATCTCAAGAACTTGTGGGAGAAGTCCTTGTCCTTCACCTCTTCTCCAAGTGCTTTGAGATCATTGACAAGTACTTGAAGCCTATGAAACATCTTCGACACACTCTCATCCTCCTTCATCTTGAAGCTTGCAAACTTTTCTTTAAGAATGTATGCCTTTGCACCCTTCACGGACTTGAGTGCCCTCAAATGATTCCTCCAACTTCTTCCATGCCTCATGAGCTCTCTCAATGTTCTTGATTTGCTCAAATGTTCGCTCATCCAAAGCATCATGGATGGCACTAAGAGCACTGTCATTATTTTGGAGTAGCATTTCTTCGGTAGGCGGTGGGAGCCTCTTCATCATCAATCTCAATCTTGGTCTCTACCACCTTACAAACCTTCCTATTGATTAACTTGATATAAGTTGTCATCTTAGCCTTCCAATAGGGATAGTTTGAGCCATCAAATTGAGGTGGCTTCTTGGTGTTGTTGATTTGAGCCATTTTTACACCGAAGGTTGTTAAGCCTCAAATCATGGTGACCTTGGCTCCAATACCACTTGAAAGGTCAAAATGGCTAGAGGGGGGGGTGAATAGCCTATTAAAAATTTCTGCAACAACACTTAGCAAACCGGTTAGACAATTATGAGGCGAAGTAAGTGTTGCGCTAGCCTACTAAAATTGCAAGCCACCTACCACAATTCTAGTTTATATAGTTTCTATCCACACAATAGCTAAGTCACTACACTAAGTTAGTATGCTCTCAAAGACTAACTAAAGAACCACACTAACCAAACTAACAAGCTCTCACAACTAGCTACAGTAAAGAGCTTGATAACTAGTTTGTGGTAATGTAAAGAGAGAGAGAGAGAGTAAGATGGTTATACCGCCATGTTGAGGAATGAACCAATCAATCACAAGAATCAATATCAATGAAGACCAATCACCTTGGAATCAAATGATGACACAATGATTTTTACCGAGGTTCACTTGCTTGCGGACAAGCTAGTCCTCGTTGTGGCAATACACTCACTTGGAGGTTCGCGTGCTAATTGGCATCACACGCCAAACCCTCAATAGGGTGCCAAACAACCAACACAAGATAAGGATCACATAAGCCATAAGCAATTCACTAGAGTACCTTTTGGCTCTCCACCTGGGAAAAGGTCAAGAACTCCTCACAATCAACACGATTAGAGCCGGAGACAATCACCAACCTTCACTCGATGATCCTCGTTGCTCCAAGCCATCTAGGTGGCGGAAACCACCAAGAGTAACAAGTGAAACCCGTAGTGAAACACGAACACCAAGTGCCTCTAGATGCGAACACTCAAGCAATGCACTTGGATTCACTCCCAATCTCACAAAGATGTTGAATCTATGATGGAGATGAGTGGGAGGGCTTTGGCTAAGCTCACAAGGTTGCTATGTCAATGCAAATGGCTAAGAGAGTGAGCTTGAGCCAGCAATGGGGCTTAAATAGAAGCCCCAATGAAATAGAGCCATTGTACCCCTTCACTGGGCACTGCTCGGGGTGACCGGACGCTCCGGTCAAATCGACCGGACGCACCCTGTCTACGTTCGGTCAACGGATGGCTGCCATGTCATCCCTTTCTTCAAATACTGAGTGCCCGATCCCAACGGTCAAGTGATGATCGAACGTGCTGCTTAAAGTGACTGGACACATCAACACCAGCATCCGGTCGTTTCTAGTAAGGTTCTAGAGGCGAAAATTCACGATCGGACATGTCCGGTCATGCCCGACCAGACTCACCCAGCGTACGGTCACTCAACGTCTCCTCTGTGCACCGCCATGTCAGCGGGACCGGACGCACCCCTCCAGCGTCCAGTCAGAGAGTGACCCAATGTCTGGTTGAAGACCTGATGCCAGCATCGTCACTGCTTCCACTAATCGAACACGCCGGTCCTACCGAGGCCAGCATCCAATCACTTACAGTGACCTCCGTTCGCCTAGGTTTAGCCACCGAACGCTTCTGATGCATTCTATGAAACCCTATCTTTTCTGTATAGGGCGCCCAGTGGCACCGTTAGACTGTCTGCACTCTATGGGCAGACACTCCACCGGTGGAGTTTCTTACCCTTGCTCCCAAGTGCTAAACACAATGTGTATCACCTTTGTACATGTGTGTTAGCATATTTTCACAAACATTTTTAAGGGTGTTAGCACTCCACTAGATCCTAAATGAATATACAATGAGTTAGAGCATCTAGTGGCACTTTGATAACCACATTTCGATACGAGTTTCACCCCTCTTAATAGTATGGCTATCGATCCTAAATGTGATCACACTCACTAAGTGTCTCGATCACCAAAACAAAATGGCTCCTACCACTTATACCTTTGCCTTGAGCCTTTTGTTTTCCTTTTACTTCTTTTCCAAGTCCTAAGCACTTGATCATCACCATGGCAACACCATCATCATGTTATGATCTTCATTTGCTTCACCACATGGAATGTGCTACCTATCTCATGATCACTTGATAAACTAGGTTAGCACTTAGGGTTTCATTAATTCACCAAAACCAAACTAGAGCTTTCAGTGAGGCACATGAGTCTGCTTACTCTATTCATCCCGAGAGTACCAAGATGTACTTGGATTTGAAAGAGAAGTATTGGTGGTACGGACTGAAGAGAGATGTTGCTGAGTATGTTGCTTTATGTGATACATGTCAGAGAGTCAAAGCTGAACATCAAAGACCTGCTAGGATTATTACAACCAATGAAGATACCTGAGTGGAAGTGGGAAGAAGTTGGTATGGATTTCATTGTTGGGTTATGCACGCACTTAGAGAGGTTATGATTCAATTTGGGTGATAGTGGATCGGTTAACTAAGGTCTCTCACTTCTTACCAGTAAATACTACCTATACTAGACCCCAATTGGCTGCATTATATATGGAAAAGAATAGTATGCATGCATGGTGTTCCAAAGAAGATCATGCCTGATAGAGGTACTCAATTTACGTCACACTTTTGGCAAATAGTACATACCTCATTGGGAACAAAGTTGAATTTCAGTATAGCGTATCACCCTCAAACCGATGGGCAAACTGAGAGGATTAATTAGATATTAGAGGACATGTTGAGAGCTTGTGCGTTGTAGTACGGTACAAGTTGGGACAAGAGCTTGCCTTATGCAGAGTTCTCCTATAACAACAGTTATCAAAAGAGTCTCAATATGGCACCTTTCGAAGCTTTGTATGGACGAAAGTGTAGAACCTCAGCTGTTTTGGAATCAAATGGGAGAAACTCAAGTGTTCAGACCAGATGTTTTAAGAGACTGCTGAAGAGCAAGTAAGGATGATTAGGGATAACTTGAGAGTGGCACAGTCTTGACAGAAGAGTTATGCTGACACTAGGAGATGAGAATTGGTTTTTGAAATAGGGGATTATGTTTACCTGAAAGTATCACCTATGAGAAGTGTGAGAAGGTTTAACATGAAAGGAAAGTTAGCACCAAGGTATATTGGACCTTTCAAGATTTTGGAGAGACATGGAGAAGTAGCTTATCAGTTGGAATTGCCTAAGATTTTGTCAGGTGTACATGATGTGTTCCATGTGTCTCAATTAAAGAAATGTTTGCGTATACTAGAGGAGAAGATACCATTAGAGGAGCTTATAGTTAAGGAAGATCTTACCTATGACATGAGGAGTTTCCGGTAAAGATTTTGGTGACAGTAGAAAGGGTTACAAGGAGCTGAGTTATAAAGATGTATAAGGTTCAGTGGAATCGGTATACAGAAGATGAGGCTACATGGGAAAGAGAAGTGGATTTGAGAAAAACATACCTGCAGCTTTTTGAGTAAGCATCGCCCAAATCTTGAGGACAAGATTCATTCTAAGGGGGTAGAATTGTAACACCCAAAAATTTGCATGGTTTTAAATTAGGAGAAAATGATTTAATTATGTATTTTGTGAGCATTGAAATTTAGAAAAATAATAACTTTGTTAAAATTAAAATCAAATATAGGTCTATATACATGTATGTGCATACATGTTGCTGCATATTTTATTTGTGATGCTTTGGTTGATTGGAATTTGCAAAAGAATTTGAATGTGAGTTTAAATTGGATTTGAAAATATGTTAAGAAAATGGAAAAGGATTTTATTCTTCCTTTCTTGGAATTTGGCCCACCATAGCCTAGTTTGGCCTGCTTTCCACGCGCCCTACTTCCTCTCCTGCAACAGCCCAACCAGTTCAGCCCAGCAGCCAGCCGTCGGCCCGCACGCCGCACCGCGCCTCTTCATTCCCCTTCTCTTTCGCTGACATCGCTGGCCTGCGCCTCTTGTCTTGTTGATAGCCTAGGCTCACTTGTTAGCCGTGTCATCCTCCTCCAGCTCGAGTCCGAGCAGGACACTGCCGTCGCCACTGTGACCGCTTCCTCTATGCTGTGCCCTAGCGTGACCCGCATGCCGAAGCCACCCATAAATAGCACCACTGTGTTGCACTGCCATCACCTGACCCTAGCGTCGCAAGCTGCCGCCCTTGCTTGAGCCGTAAGAATAGCCGCGAAACCCTAGCTAGCCACCACTACTTCGGTCTTCGCCTTCGTCGTTCTTCCGTCACCGTAACCACCTCCCTGAGCTTTGGAACCTAGTAAGAAGTACATCGGTGCCTCTCTTGATCTCTCCCTCCCTTCCTCTTGCGCAATCACGCTCACCGGAGTAACATTGTCCTTGTCGAGCCATCGTTGTGAGCCTCCCATAGCCTCCATGCCTTTGTGGCCATCCTGAAGGCCCCCATTGAGTTCGCAAGCTCGAGCTATGCACCCCGACGCTTTTCCCGAGCTATTTCGTGGTCTCTAGGGCCCTAGCCATGCTCGTCGATGAGGTGCTCGCCGCCGGCCATGGCCTCCACCGTGTCGGCTTCACTGTTCTCGCCGGCGCATCTCATCCTAACCATTCCTAGCCATCCAATCTGGATTGGACGATCCCAAATAGAAGATATCCCTTCGCCTGTTATTTTGCAAAAAGGCCCTTACAATTATTTGGATCTCAACCCGCCGTCCCTGCATTTATGCTAAAGAGTCCCTGCACTTTTTGGTATTATAACCCATAGTCCAATGTGCGAATCTAGAATACACCTTCTTCTTTTAAAAGCGTAGTTTCTTTCGGTTTAGATCCAAAATATATTTTCGTCTATTTACAGTTTTGCCACTAATCTTGTTTTAGCCATAAATCTTCGTTTTAACTCCGATTTGGTCCGTTCAACTTGCGTTACGTTCGTAATTCCATAATCTACATGTTCGTACTACTGTTAAGTATGTTTCCAACTTTTAAAATTCGAGGTTAGATTTAATCTATTATTTTACTAAAGGAAATCTTGTTTAATTCATAACTTCTTCAGTTTTAGCTCTGATTTTTTTGATCTTCGCGTCTGTGTGTTCGTAGTGAGACGTAGATTGATTTTACAAACTTTTCATCTTGATTATGCTAATTGGTGTACTATTCTGATCTATAGCCTTTGTTTCCTATGCATGATTGCTTCTGGATGCTTGTATGTTGCTGTGCTTATCTTGTATAGATGGTGAGCAATTCATGGGTGATCAAGAGTACTACTTTGACGAGCAGGAACAGCAGGAGCACTTTGTCCAAGGCAAGTATAGCATGGGGTTATCTTTGTTTCCTATCAACTTTAATACATTTATTTCATGTTGCATGTGTCACCTTAATAGGGATTCCCTAGAATTGAACTTATACCTTGTCTCCTATGGGATATGCATTGGGTGACTATGCTAGTGCTCAATTAAACCATGATCTTGTAACTTGACGAATGGTATATGCAATAAACATTAAAATATGACTTTTTAGCAACATGGAAATAAGGGGCTAGAGTGTTTAGCTACTATCTAAATGCATCAGATTCCTCTCCGTAAGGACTTATCTATAAGTGATCATCCGGGACTTATAGTACAGCTGTGAGGGCTACATGGCTCTGGCTTTAGCTCAGTATGAGGACCTTTTCTAGCTTGTTAGTGGTTACCTTTATTGGCGTAAGAATGGCTTGCCGAATGGCTATAGCTCAGTATGAGGACCTTTTCTAGCTTGTTAGTGATACTATTTATAATTTGTCGGCTTATGTGTGTGACTGATCTCTGGGCGCACATAAGATTTTGCATCCCATTTTATCCTCAAAATCGGGTGTTACACCGATATACCTCCCTCAGCTTGTCTGATTTTTTAGAAAAGGGAATATATTAATATCCCAGTTTCTGCATTGACTAATGCATATGGCTGTTCGTTATTACAAACGAGAGCAAAACACTCTAGGAATCTCAAAAACAAAGTTTTGGGCCATAAAGACAACAAAAAAGTTTTCAAAAGCCACAACTAAAAAGCAAGCCTATTGGCAAATCTCCAGCCGTGTCTTGCAAACACCTCTATCGTGGCTATCTCAATAGTCCTACAACCCATCTTCAACAAATGGCAATCCTCCTCCTTCTGTATTAGGGACCAGTACCTAGTCCAGTATGTCCCGTTGAAGATAACCTAGCAAATAAGATGGTGCTAGGGCCTTGTCAAACATAATATCAGTTTCGGGTTAACCAAATCTCCCAACAAATGGCACTTGCACCCACAAGAATTTGTGATTTCATTTTCCTATTTATCCCTTCCAACCAACTTGTAAACAAATTGTGCACACTAGTTGGAGGTATTAGGTTAAAGGAAACATGAACAATTCTCCACATAAATTTAGCAAAATGATAGTCAAAGAGTAAATGTTGTATGGATTCGTTCAAGGAACAGAAATAACACTTTCTATCTCCTTGCCACTGTCCGCCTCGCTAAATTATCTTTTGTTAAAATTACACCCTTGTACAAGTACCACATAAAGACTTTAATTTTGAGAGGTAGTTTAAGTTTCCAAATTAAAGTGTTAAATGGTAAAGCTTGTGCTCCTAACAAAGCTCTGTACATGGAACTGACTGAGAACAACCCATTCTGGTGTAGCCACCACACAAAGCAATCTCTCTGGTTTCTTAGGTGTACATCTGCAACCATAGCCACCACATTGTGCCACGCCTACAAATTAGCACCCATCAGCGATCTCCTGAAAGCTACATTTAACAGTTCGTCGACATCACTGACCTTGCAGATGCACTTTTCTTCCTCACAATGTTATATAGTGTAGGAAAGAGTGTTTTAAGTGTGCATGGTCTTATCCATGAATCCTCCCAAAAACGCACTTGAGACCCGTCACCTAGTTCAAACCTACCCATCGAAAGGAACTCACCCTTGACCTTCATGAGGCTAGCCCAAAACTGATAGTCCCTGGGCATGTATTGAACCTGTGTCAAAGATTTGTCCCTTAAATATTTATTCATAAGCAATTGTTCGCCAAACCCTGTCTCCATTTGACAATTTAAAGAGTCATTTGCTTAGGAGACACTTATTGTGAACATCTAAATTTAGGACTCCCAATCCTTCTTGGTCTTTTTGTGTACATACTACCTCCTACTTTGTCAATCCATATTTTTTGTTATGCTCATCACTCTGCCAAAAAATAGGATCTAAAATAGTCCCACTTCTTCAAAACCCCTCTTGGTATTTCAAAAAATGACATCATGAACATGGGAAGACTACTTAGAATAGAGTTAATAAGAACAAGCCTCCCTCCTCCTGATAACATCTTACCCCTTCAACAGCTCAATCTCTTTTGAAATCTTTCTTCAACATGTTTTCGGTCCTTATTCATGAGTTTTCTATGGTGCATAGGAATTCCTTAGGTATGTAAACGGGAACGATCCTACATTACACCCAAAAATTTGTGCATACTCGTTTTGATTATCTTTGGCTGCTCCATTACAAAACAATTTGCTCTTATGGAAATTGATCTTGAGTCCTAAAAGTTGTTCAAAAGCACAAAGCAGAAGCTTCATGTTTTTGGCCCTCTCTAGATCATTGTCCATAAAGATAATAGTGTCATCCGCGTACTGAAGGACTGAAAGTCCATCATCTACCAAATGCGGCACAACCCCTTGGACTTGTTCAGCCTCTTCGGATTCAATCAATATAAATGTTGTTTTTATGTTACTATAGGATCAATCAATAGTGAGAGCGCACGTACCATTTCTTGTGGGAGAAACAACTAGTAGAGAACTCAATTGTGGTGCACACAACTAGCGCCTTTTTCTCTTTTACCTTAAACATATTTATAAAGCAATTTACATATTTTCCCAGATGATTTCACACTGCTATGAACACATTCATATTGGTTTCTCTAGCTCACAACTGGCAACATTTATATGCAAATTCCCATGAAAAGTGTTGCTTTGAAATTTGCTTTTGTCTTAAGTAATATTTATATCCCTAAATAAGTTTATTATGAAAATATATTGAATGATCTAATGAAAGGGGGCAGTTGTAAATCCCATTATGTTAGCTGGCCATGGCACGCAGACACTGGCTACATTCAAATCAAATCTTGTAGCATCCGGTTTTAAGAACAAAACCTAGATACACACCATATGTGAGCCCAGGAACTCAAATATCACATATAGCTACAAATAAGGGTAATATCAATAGACAATGCTTAAATACATAACGTATTAGTGTAAAGAATATAACCTCGGAGTATAGACAGCGGAAAGACAACTCCGATCTTCAGGCGAAGACTCCAAATCCACAGGGACAACTGACTGGTTGATCACAAGCCTAATTCCTCCAAACTCTAGCAATCTGGTACCCATCCGGGATTTTCATCCAAATATTTGAAAAGTAAAACAAGCATAAGTACATATCATACTCAACAAATATAAGATGAGGTTCATGAGGCTCAAAAGGCTGACACTGGTTTAACTGCGATTAGCTTTTAATGAGTCATGATTTTAGCATAGGAGTAGCAACAAGTTTATCTCAAGCTCGTAAACACATGATCAGGTAAGCATGAATAATGAATAGCACAAACAGTAATAATTAGTGAGCATTTTCATCATCAGTATCATCTGTGTTCATCATCTATTCCATAAGGGTTCCAAGGCCGCTCGTGACCGTGAGCACGGCTGATATACCAGTTTTATACTCTGTAGAGGTTGTACACTTTCACTGTGAGTCATGATTTACCCTTTCGCCCGAGGTGATCAACCTCTTGACCCACTACCAAGGAAGGTCGGCAGGGTTCACTACGAAGCCTTTCAAAGGTTCGTCTAACAAGTTAGGGCTGCTAGGTTTCTGTGGTCTGCGAATGTAGGGCTCCCCTTCCGATAGGCACAATGATGCGCAGCCTATACACTGACATACAGAGACCGCACTATATCCAACCTGGAACACACCCATCTTGCGCCATAAAGGTAACCTCTAACAAGCTAGAAAAGGTCCTCATACTGAGCTAAAGCCAGAGCCATATAGCCCTCACAGCTGTATTGTAAGTCCCAGATGATCACTTACAGATAAGTCCTTAGGGAGAGGAATCTAGAGCACCATAAATAGCCCAATGCTCTAGCCCCCCTGTTCCATGTTGCTAAAAAGCATATTTTAATGTTTATTGCATAATCCATTAGTCAAGTTACAAGATCATGGTTGTAGTTGAGCACTAGCATCATACTACCCAATGCAATACCCCATAGGAGTCTAGATACAAGTACAAAAGACTAGGATATCCTTAGTGGTAGTCAAGGTAGACACATGCAATATGAATTAAATAATTAAAGGTGTATAGGACAACAAGAAAGATCCCATGCTATACTTGCCTTAAACATCGATCCTTCGGTAAGCTTTAATCTTCAACGTTCTTCTTCTTCTTCTTCCTGATCATCACGTATATCTCACCAACTGGATGTAATCATAAAGCACCACACAAGCATCCATACAATCATACACGAAGCAAACAATAGAACTAAATCAGAAATAGTACACCAATCATAGAAAAATAAGTAAAAGAGTTGGGAACATGATTCTACACACCACTACAAACACACAGTCGCGAAAAGCACTCTAATCGGAGCTACGGTTGAAAAGATACAACTACCGAGAGATCTACTCATAAAACCATTAGCTTCATGTGTTGTAATTATATTAAAACATATATAAGATATTGTATAGATAATATAATTTAAGTCAAATTTAGATTCGAATTATAAAACTAAAGTAAAACAAATCATATTTTATCTATAAAATTCTGTTGCATAATTATTATTCAAATTAGAGTTTAAACCATGAAATTTAGAAATAATGATATGATAAACATCGTTACTAACTGCGTAGATCTCGTTGCTATGAATCTAACGCAACTTGAATGGGCTAAAACAGAGTTAAAACGTAGAAGATATGATTTAAACAAGATTTTCTTTAATAAAATAATAGATTAAATCTAACCACAAATTTTTAAAGTTGAAAACTCATCTAACAGTAGTATAAACATGTAGATTATGAAATTATGAACCTAACGCAAGTTGAACGGATCAAATCAGAGTTAAAACAGGAGAAGTTGTGGCTAAAACAAAATCAGTGGCAAATCTGTAATTAACTGAAAACGTATTTTTGAAGTCAACCGAACAAAATACGCTTTTAAAAGATCAAAGCGTAATCTATGGATTGTGCAATGGACCGCGGGTTAAGTCTGAAGTATTTATAAGGGCCTTTTTGTAAATCTAACTGCGAAGGGGTACCTTTGTATTTGGGTCGTCGGATTAGACTTGGACGCCTGGGATGGAATCGGGCGGTGAGATCGGCCGGCGACGACTCACATGCTGCGGCGCCATTGCCAGAGCTCGCCGGCAATGTCAGCTTCGACGCTCTCGGTCACCACAGGGCACGGGAGAACATCAGGGAGAAAGAGAAGCTCGAGGCGAGCTCTATGGTTGGCTCGGGGGAAACTACGATTGCACGGTGGCGGCCTCGGGCGCGATTAGGCGGCGTGGAGCTCGCGGCGATGCGGGTTAGGGCACAGGCGGCTCAGCGAAGGCGGCTACGGGCGCTCGAGGGAGGAGTAGGGATGCGGCACAAGGTACGGCTCGACTTATATGGGGCTGGGCAGCGTAGGGCGCAAACTAGCGAGGGGGAGGCGTCGTGGAGCCGGACAGCGGGGGAGGTGGAATCCATGTCGGGTACGAGCGGGAGGAGAGGGACGGGTCTAACAGGGTGGCCCCACCTGTCGGCGTCGGCGAGAACGGGGCTGGGGTGGCAGAGAGAGCGGGGCACGGGTGCGGCTTTGGCCTGGGCCGGTCGTGGGAGTGGGCCTGCGGGGCGCGCTGCTGGGCTGCGGAAGGAGAGAGAGCAGCCGAGCTAGGCCGGCTTGCACAGCGAGGAAACAAGGCCAAACGAATGGAGCGGGCCTATGCGGGGGAATGAGAAAAATAGCCAAAGGCCTGCTGGGCTAAAATATAGAGAGAAGGAGAGAGGAGTAAAGAAACTCTTTTGCCCATTTTTCTTTTTCAATCCAAATGCAAATATGATCCTCATCAAATTCAAATAAAATTTTGAATATGTTTTTTAGTTCAAATAAAAATAAGAAATTTTGGGTTTATTTTCAAAAATAAATTTGTACATCTTTTCAAATGCTTTGATTTCTTTTTTTTTCTTTTTTTTTCAAAGCCAATTTCAAATTTACTTTTCAAGAGCATTTTGAATGTTTTCAATTTGAATCAAATCAACTCAATACAAAGAAGCAAATGCACCGGCATGTATGCACATCCATGTTGCTAGCTTATGATGAATTTTAATTTAATGAAAAATTTTATTTTCCTATATTTCATGTGCACAAAAATTCACAAATAAATCATTTCAACTCTATTTTCAAAAGAGGCAAATTTTAGAGTGTTACAATTCTACCCCCCTTAAGTTGAATCTCGTCCTCGAGATTCGGATGACGTCAACTAAGAGATAGGGATACTTCGTCCTTGAATTCTTATTTATTTCCTCGTGGAGTTCCATCATCTTGATAAGAATTCCGTCTTACTTTGCATACCTGTGAATCTTACTCCAAGTCACTTGCCCAACTAATTCCAAGATTTTTGACAAATGCTCCAAACAATACTCTGGTATCTCCAATCACTAAGCACCTTTCCTATAATACTAATTTTCTTCCTTCAAATACTTATCTTCCAACAGAGCCTGACGAATCTCTTAGTCAGAAGGAATTTCTACTAGCAACATTCAAAACATTAATGATTCTGGTCAAGTTGCTCAAACTTGGAATACAATTCTTAGTCCTTGGTGTCACCCGAACCTTCTTAGCACAATTCTCCATTGCTAAGGGCATCGGCCATGACTTTGCTCCTTAAAGCAATAGCACTTTTCTAAGTCATAACCTATTTCATTCCAACGAGGATATCCCAAGCTCAAGACCAACTTAGTGAAGATGTCCTGTAGATTCTTGTGATCCACCGAGATGTCACTCTTACTTCCAAAAAGATATTACCTCCATGCTTCACAATAGATAACTCTAGATAACATGTTAGGTAGTTCAACTCATGCTTCCTTAGTCGACTAAATGAACAAGCCACTACTTTTCTTCTCATATAAGGACACATTCCACACCTTGATAAAATGCATCCTAGTGGACATAAAGCTCTTGTCCTAATTTGGCAACTTAGCTGAGGTCTCTTTATCCAAACTAACTTAAAAACTTCTCCAATAGCTCTACCAAAATCTTGATGATCTTGGATAAACCTCCCTTGAACCTTTAATCAAACCTCATTGAGACTCTGAGTTTCTCTCACATCTTTGGGTACCACCACACTTCCGGTACGCAAACTAGAACGTATGGTACTTCATCTTGTAAATTCTTCAAGTTGGCTACCCCCCTTAAGAAAAGATAAACTAGGGGACACCAAAGTATAGCTTGCACCTCCTTCTAGATGAGTTAACTAATATCAAGACATTCTGTCATCCCAATGACACTCCTGTGTATGGGTAAGAACAAGAAATCTGGAATTCCTCCCGAGCAGAAAAACAGCAGCATCGTAAAATGGCTGTAACTCTTATTACGTTAATCCAATGAAGTTGTAGCTTATATTGTTGGAAAGCTTATCAAATTCTCCGCAACTTCCTTATAGAACACTTTTCCAAATTCAGCATTTAACTTGGTCGAAAATAGTGCACAATAGAAACTACTTCAGATTCCAAACAGCACAAATGCATCGCCTTGTGATTTTCGTATCTCCACAACCAAAATAACTATTAGGCTAATTCTTGCGCTCAGAGAAAGATATTGAAGTCTACTATTGTCCAGAATTTTCTCATGATTTTTAGTTTTGCAGAAAGTGACCAACTAGTAAATATTTGTAGTTTTGCTGTACGTTATGATCGGAGGTGGCCTAGCACTCAATGACACAGGATTTATACTGGTTCAGGCAACGTGCCCTACGTCCAGTCGGGGTCGGTCGGTAACTTTATTCCTGAGCCCAGGTGCTCAAAGTCTGTAGTGGGGGTACAAATGAGAAGGAGAAAGGAGGGGGTGTACAAGAGGTTCGGTCGGCTCCGACCGGATGGGTCGTGGTCGGAACTGGGTGGTCTTGCGGTTGGGAGCGTTGATGTTGATCTAGTGAGTCTGAGCTTGAAGAAGTCGATCTCCTGAAGGGAGCGCATCCCCTTTTATAGATGAAGGGGATGACTTTATAGGCGAGAGGGAGAGAGTACAAATATTTCTAAGTCTTGCTGCCTACGGTGATGAAAACTGGATAATGGTGGAAGCCCCCCGATACTGTCGATGTCGCTGTAGGATGTCAGATGTGTACGGAAGGTCGAGCTATCTTCTTCAGGAAGGATGATGCCGTTACCTGCAAAATACTTCTGGATGCCTAGTGGCATGTGAGGAGCCATGCTATGTTCACCCGGTATGGCAAATCCTGGAGCCCATACTGCAATCGATGTCCAGAGACACGCGGAGGGGGCTTACCATATGGGAGTTTCTAGCGGCCCCTACAATACTTTGTGTCAGAGTGGCTGCAAAGCACTGTTCTGTGTAGGGTATGGTCCCTGGTACTGTGGTTTTGACTTGTGAGCCAAGCCTTGCCTTTCTTCACATGCCTTCGGGTTCTTTCCGAGCGGGCGTCCCCGGTCATATGGTCCCCAGTCAGAGAATAGCGATGAGCAAGGTTTTCTATGAATCCCGATCGGAGACACGGGGTTAGAGTCAGAGGCGGTCCTTGGATCAGGCTTTCCGAGTGGAGGCCGTGCGGAGGCGGCCGAGGCCTGACGCTAGCGATCCGATCGGAGAGGCCATTCGGAGCTGGCCTGAGCCTGAGCTAGTGCTCCAGTCGGAGAGATGGGCCGAAGGCGGCCTGGGCCTGAAGCGAGTGCTATGGTCTGTTGAGTTCAGACTCTTGGGCCGGTCCAGAAGATGAAAAAGGCCGTTCTTCTAGGCCGAGCCTTGGTGTGGAAGCTGGTCCCCGAGGGACCCCGGGTTTATGAACCCGACAATATGCATTATGACAATTCAACAAAACAATAAAGGTGCACAACTCAATCATTGACTCAACTTGTGATACTATCGTTCTTGTTGTACTAGGGGTAACAATCCTAAGACTTATCTTCAGATTATGCAAGAAGGTGATGAGGAACAGTTCTAAAAGCATATCAAACCAAGGAGTGAAGACGAGAACAAAGACTTTAAAATAAGCACCAAGGTAGAGATGAATAGCAAGGGTAGAGATATAATAGAGAAGAAAATATCAAGGTTCATAGAGCAAGGGTTTTTATAGCAACTTCTAAACCTTAGAACGACTAGTTTCTACTAGGCTTGCGTCCTACAGTCAGCATTGCTCTGATACCACTCTGTAGCATCCGGTTCTAAGAACAAAACTAGATACACACCATATGTGAGCCCAGGAACTCAAATATCACATATAGCTACAAATAAGGGTAATATCAATAGACAATGCTTAAATACATAACGTATTAGTGTAAAGAATATAACCTCAGAGTATAGATAGCGGAAAGACAACTCCGATCTTCAGGCGAAGACTCCAAATCCACAGGGACAACTGACTGGTTGATCACAAGCCTAATTCTTCCAAAATCTAGTAATCTGGTACCCATCCGGGATTTTCATCCAAATATTTGAAAAGTAAAACAAGCATAAGTACATATCGTACTCAACAAATATAAGATGGGGTTCATGAGGCTCAAAAGGCTGACACTAGTTTAACTGCGATTAGCTTTTAATGAGTTATGATTTTAGCATAGGAGTAGCAACAAGTTTATCTCAAGCCCATAAACACATGATCAGGTAAACATGAATAATGAATAGCACAAACAGTAATAATTAGTGAGCATTTTCATCATCAGTATCATCTGTATTCATCATCTATTCCGTAAGGGTTCCAAGGCCGCTCGTGACCGTGAGCACGGCTGATATACCAGTTTTATACTCTGTAGAGGTTGTACACTTTCACTATGAGTCATGATTTACCCTTTCGCCCAAGGTGATCAACCTCTTGACCCACTACCAAGGAAGGTCGGCAGGGTTCACTATGAAGCCTTTCAAAGGTTCGTCTAACAAGTTGAAAACTCATCTAATAGTAGTATAAACATGTAACAGTAGTATAAACATGTAGTAAATCTAACCACGAATTTTTAAAGTTGAAAACTCATCTAACAGTAGTATAAACATGTAGATTATGAAATTACGAACCTAACGCAAGTTGAACGGATCAAATCGGAGTTAAAACGGAGAAGTTGTGGCTAAAACAAAATCAGTGGCAAATCTGTAATTAACTGAAAACGTATTTTTGAAGTCAACCGAATAAAATACGCTTTTAAAAGATCAAAGCGTAATCTATGGATTGCGCAATGGACCGTGGGTTAAGTCTAAAGTATTTATAAGGGCCTTTTTGTAAATCTAACTACAAAGGGGTACCTTTTATTTGGGCCGTCGGATTAGACTTGGACGCCTGGGATGGAATCGGGCGGTGAGATCGACCGGCGGTGGCGCCATTGCCAGAGCTCACCGGCAACGTCGGCTTCAACGCTCCCAGTCACCACAGGGCATGGGAGAACATCGGGGAGAAAGAGAAGCTCGAGGCAAGCTCGATGGATGGCTCGGGGGAAACTGCAACTGCACGGTGGCGGCCTCAAGCGCGATTAGGCTGCGTGGAGCTCACGGTGGTGCGGGTTAGGGCACAGGCGGCTCGGCGAAGTGTGGCAGAACCGCCCGAAATAGCATACTTACGGAGGCGCTCGTCTTCCACCAGACACTAAGCACCCCGAAAGCAAGCTACATCAAGCGGTGTCCGTCGGGCACACCCCGAGGGAGAACCTAAAAGATCCACATTTTTCCCAAGGATCCAATAATGAGAACGAGTTACAACACAAGTACATTTCATACATTAGAGTTTTCTTAAAAAGTACATTATTACAATACCAAATACTAGAGTTTGGAATGATAAACGGCAGAATTTAAAAATAACATCTAGCGGTAGGGGCGAGGATTCCGTCTGAGCCCACTAGAAGGATCCTCCACACAATGGTACTCTTCAAGCATTACCTGCAACAGGGGTAAATAAACCCTGAGTACACAATGTAATCGCAAGACTTACCCGGCTAGTGGGAATACTTTTCCCGACTCCAAAGGATATGATAGGCTTTATGGATTGCTGGTTTTCTTTAGCAGAAATCAATACTAACAGTGAGTCCTTATTTATGTATTATTCTTATCAGCCGTATTAAGTTTTCATCTAGCCAATCTATATAAGCACTTGTTCTACTTTCAAGCAATGGTTGAGCAATCAGTTTTGTTCCTTCTCCTTTTCCACTTTCAGTTCTTACTACTGTGCTAAACCGCAGACAAGCCGTACCGGATCGCCCGGCGATTTGCGAATCAATGTGCCCAGCTGGGTGCCCCGAAACACACGCCCCGCTTGTACCCTAGGCACAAGCAAGACTGACTCGTCACTTTCCTGTCCCGGGTGTCCAGGTCCCCGTCCAAACTTGGACTCCAAGCCCCCACATCCTGAGTCCTGGACTCCATATGGTGCAAGGACCTCCACCATCCCCGCCTCCAATCAGTCGGTCTAGAAAGAGCCGGATCCATGACAAGAGAGCAACAAGTCTTCCCTGCGCCCATACCCAAGTATGCGCTCGGGACAATAATCTGTGACTTGCCTAGAGTCATATGCAATGACCAGTCCTTAATCGACACAGACAGGGACAAAATGTAACCGAGCTACGCCCTGTTGGCCACAGGACACAACCCTTTACACCCACCAATACCCAAACCATTTCCCTGCCCGGTCACCATTTACCTTTCCATCATTTTATCATGATTGTCCATATTTTATTGCCTATTTGCGAGTAACAGCAGGTTACTCACGCTACCGATATCCTGAGCATAGCAGCTACTCGACCTGTACTAGTAGGACTCATAGGTAAATATATTTATGCATGTAGTTTCCATAAAATGCCTGTAACTTAAATGCACATCATATATATATTCAGCGATCATAAAAATATGGGTTATGCACCGGGGCTTGCCTTGAGCAGGCGTGGGGTCAGCAGGGTCAGCACCAATAGGCTCCTGGGCTTCCTCCTGTGCGAAGATCTCCTTCTCGTACTCCTCAATCAACTCGTCGTACTCCGGCTCGCCGACGGACATGAAATCTACCAGTTCGTGATCTACATGAAATGATGATGCAATGCTTAGGAATATAACAACAGCAACTCTTAAAATAACAGTACATTGATTTAACTACTAAGCTAGTGCTACCGACCACGATGCTAAGCTATCTGATAACAAGTTTGAAATATGGCATTCGTTATTATTATAGCAACTACCTATATTCTTACTCCTAATGCTGACTTACGATATATTCGATAAAGCAAGGGTAATAACTATTTTATTTAGCAACTCGTTCTAAGGCTATCAAATTTACAGCAAGTACCTAATATCCTATTGAACCTACTGTAAACTTTTCAAAACTAAAACTATTACCGATTTGCCACACAAATTCCTACAAATATTAATCTACATAATACCGAGCTTTCTAATTAGAGTTTATGAGCCTATCATCATAACGGCTAACTGTGAACTAACTACACTAACAAATAGAGGGCATTTTTGTGAACCTAACAAACTTGGTTTCACTATTTTTGGACAACTACACAATTTACTACAAATTATCAAAGTTCAGCTTGAAAACTAAATTGAAAATCATTAACCAATTTACTGAAAACATGAACTGAATCTACTTCGCGGCCCACGATCCGGCTCAGCCCAACAATGCGCGGCGCAGCCCAGCAGGCAGGCGCGAGCACAGCAGGCATGCAGCAGCAGGCGCGGCCCAGCGTGGCGGGCGCGTGCGTGCGGCCCAGCAGCGACAGCGCCGGCGCGGTCCAGCGGTGCGAGCTGGCAAGCGCGGCGCGGCCCAGCGCGTGAGCAGGCGGACGCCCAGCGCGGACGCAAGTGTGGCAGGCCGGAGCACAGGCCAGCGACAGCGGACCGAGGCCGGCGTGGCAGGCGAGCGCGGCAGCGTGGCCCAGGCGGCTGCAGAAGCTGCCCACAGTGCCGTATTCCTACATATTCAATGATTTATTTTCCTACATGAAAACTGCCACAAAACCTGTGTGACGTGGGGGTGACATCAGGATGACGTCAACAAGCTAATAACGCATTGCCGCTGCTCTGTTTGCTCTGCTCTGCTCGGGCGTGGCTCCGCCGATCGCGGGGAGATGCTATTGGGCAGTGGAGCTTCAAATGAGTGGGCAAAGCGATACGTAGCTGGAGGAGAAGCTAGCAGCGCGGTGGATTGCAATAGCAAGCTTTGGTTGTGCGGCATGTCGACGACGCAGACCACTTTGGTCTTATGGAGCCAGCAGAGCTGCGATTCCAAATTTGAAACACAGTGAGGCGCTACGATCGGCGAGGTGATGTCAATCGAGCTGCTGGCTGTCTAGCGGAGCCGAGGATGCGACGAATTGATTGGATTGCTGCGGTCACGACGAATTGAATGAAGGAGGTCCCGCCGGTCATGGCTATAGCGAGGACATGGGCTCTAGTGCGACATGGCTTGGCACAGCCGTGGTCATCAACGCAACGTGCCCGTGCACAAAACGACGGAGGCAGCGATCCACTAGTAGAGAAACGAGGTATAGTCCCGGTTCTCAACCCCTTTAATCCCAGTTTTGGAACTGGGACTACGAAATTAGAACTAAAGGTCTTGATTTTTAGTCCCGGTTCCTCCAACCGGGACTAGAGGTGTTTATTGGGTAAAAAAAAGTTGCAGCTGTATAGATTCGAACATACGACCTCCCACTTCAGCTCTTGCACGTGTTACCATCTCACCTACCACCACACATCTTACTTAGATAAGGTACTCTTTCCTTTTAAATTTAGTTTGGAGACACCTTTAGTCCAGGTTTGAGACACAAACCGGGACTAAAGGTACCTTTAGTCCGGGTTCGTGTCTCAAACCGGGACTAAAAGTCACACTTTTAGTCCGGGTTCGTGTCTCAAACCGGGACTAAAGATTCTTGCACTTTTAGCCGTTGGGCAGGGACCTTTAGTCCCGGTTGGAGCTACCAACCAGGACTAAAGGTTTCGTTAGTCCCGGGTGCGAAAAATACCGGGACTAAAGCCAAATTTCGAAGTGGATCAAATGTCGTTTCTCTACTAGTGATCGTTCTGCGCGCGTGCAGCCAAGGCGAGTCAATGAGAGCAGTATCGGCTTGGCGACGGGCGGCGTATAGCGCGACCAAGGTACCACGTGAAGCGACAGTGAGGCAGAGCTGATAGGACCTGTGCGAAGTGCGCGTGCATGCGGTGGCAAGCAGCCGAGGCCTCCGTGGTGACCGCAGTCAGCGTTGGCTTGTCTGAAATAGGTGACGATCACAATTTTAAAAGCGATCGCAAAACTCTCTCCGATTGTCCAAACGCCGAACCAATTCTTTTAAACGCAAGATGGTACGTAAGACTACCGACCCATGTTTTATTGCCGTTCACAAAACGTTCTATAGCCTTTTTATTTTAACAAGAATTCGATTAGGATAATAAACAATGCTATGTGACACAAAACGTAACATTCGCTTTCTTGTTTCATATAAATGTTTCAAGGACCGAACATTGCTTTATCATTCATGTTATACACATATGCACAAAACCATGATGCTCATGCGATGTTTAGCAAAACAGTGCAATGTAACACCGAGGGTGTTACACGAAGGCGGCTGCGAGCGCTCGAGGGAGGAGTAGGGATGCGGCGCAGGGTACGGCTCGGCTTATATGGGGCTGGGCAGCCTAGGGCGCAAGCTACCGAGGGGGAGGCGAACAGTGGGGGAGGTGGAAACCGCGTCGGGTATGAGCGGGAGGAGAGGGACGGGTCTGACAGGGCGGCCCCACCTATCGGCGTCGGCGAGAACGGGGCCGGGGTGGCAGAGAGAGCGGGGCGCGGGCGTGGCTTCGGCCTGGGCCGGTCGTGGGAGTGGGCCTACGGGCCGCGCTGCTGGGCTGCGGAAGGAGAGAGCAGCCGAGCTGGGCCGGCTTGTGCAGTGAGGAAACAAGGCCGAACGAATGGAGCGGGCCTGCGCGGGGGAATGAGAAAAATAGCCAAAGGCCCACTGGGCTGAAATAGAGAGAGAAGGAGAGAGGAGTAAAGAAACTCTTTTGCCCATTTTTCTTTTTCAATCCAAATGCAAATATGATCCTCATCAAATTCAAATAAAATTTTGAATATGTTTTTCAAAAATAAATTTTTACATCTTTTCAAATGCTTTGATTTCTTTTTTTTCTTTTTTTTTCAAAGCCAATTTCAAATTTACTTTTCAAGAGCATTTTGAATGTTTTCAATTTGAATCAAATCAACTCAATACAAAGAAGCAAATGCACCGGCATGTATGCACATCCATGTTGCTAGCTTATGATGAATTTTGATTTAATGAAAATTTTTATTTTCCTATATTTCATGTGCACAAAAATTCACAAATAAATTATTTCAACTCTAGTTTCAAAAGAGGCAAATTTTAGGGTGTTACAAATCTGCAGAGGACAAGGTCAGAAGCTCTTAGTAATTTTTATCATGTAAAATCAGTGGTTGGTGGAGCGTGTCAACGACACTGGCTGCATGTTAATTAACTTGCTAGTAGACGCCATCATGCCATATTAATCCTAGCGAACAAATGGAACCTATTGGCCGGACATCAATCTAGTACTCACAAAATTAAAACTCCATCACATTACATAGCGCCGGCGGCATGGGAGATCATAAACAACATTACATAGCGCACATAGGTAATAGGTTACTGATGATGATGTGTAGTGTCGTGCAACCGCTTCGTGAGTCTATATAGAGCCAGTGATCTAGGCAATCTTCTCCAAGCAACTACCCACGGAGCCAGCAGCTCTCTAAAGCCTCTCCTGCTTCACATTGATCTAACGGCCCCAGCAGCCACCCAGAGATGGCCACCAGCGGCCCCGTCCCTCTGGTCTCACAGGTGCAGCAGCGCAAGCCACAGACATACACCCCGAGCCCATGGGGTGACTTCTTCCTCCACCACATCCCATGCACTCCATCACAGGTACATGCTCCATATGCTACAAAACTAATTAAACATGTCATTTGGCTCTCATCACATCGCTGCAGGAAAAGGTGCCAAAACCGCCAACACTTTGTTGATGTGTAGGGATCGATTATTATCAAGGGTGTGATTGATTGATTGAATATATCCCAACAAACCAAACCCACCAATAGGATACAAGTTCATGGTGATTTGTTGCCTATATATACAGCCTTTCTGAGCTAGTTCCGCCCATGCAAGAAAATTCTTCCTCAGCCTGGTTCACAGGATACGTATATAGAGAGAGAGAGATTTTGGACGTTTGCCTCAGGCCAGAATCACTGGACACTAGCTTCACCACTTAATGTTATATTGGTGCTGATGAGCATATACAAAATGGTCCAATGTTTTTCTAAAAACATATTAAGGAACAACATGATAAATAAACATCTCTCTATATATAAGAGGATATAGTTGCACATGATAATAGGCACCTTGATTTTTTTTAGATAATGGAACCATATGTTCCGGCTTCAGCTTCTCACAAAAGAGAAGCATCAGACCAAGCTTATTACACACTCACTCCAAACGAAACTCACACAGGTGCCAACTAGTTCCCAAGGCGACTACTAAAGTTCCAACCATTTGAAGCAAAAATAAACATGGCTTTTGACTCTAAATTTCTGCACACATCTTGGATAAGCACCCTGTGTTCATCCAGCCCTTGCAATGGAGCCCAAAATCAGAGCCAGTATTGTCGCCCTAAAGAGTACTTGCAAAAATGTTTTTGGTTGACATTTATTAAACACCAAATCATTCCTTGTGAGCCAAATAACCCAACAAAGGGCTGCTGCACCTGTCAATAATAAGAGATTGTGTTTTTGTTGACCCAATTTAGACCAACCTCCAAACATATGGGCTATGTTCCTCGGTGGTCTCAAACCAAAAACCCAGTGAACCATACGCCATAGAGCCTTAGCGACAATACAATCGAAGAATAAATGTTTTATGGTTTCCGTGCTACTGCAAAAGCTGCAAACCTTACTACCATTCCAATTTCTTTTGGCCAGATTATCCTTGATGATGATCAATTTTTATCTCATGTAACATGTTCTCATGTGAGCAACCAAACACCGTCTCACATCGATCTGTGAGGCTAAGCAGGTAGCAACGAAACAAAGAGAAAATGCATACACCCAGCCTGGTTGAGCTGCTGACCTCCATCAACATCTAGGTGTCTCTTCAAGTAGAATCTGGCTCATTGTGTTGTGCATATGAAAGGATTCGTTTGCACACTGACATTTACACTACAGAGAGATTAACTATAACATTAGAAATATCTTTCTTGCAGTATTTGATGATGAAGGATAAGGTCAAAATAATGAAGGAGGAGGTGAAGAAAATGCTACTGGATGCTGATTCTTTTGATTTGTCTGATAAGTTAGACTGTATTGATACACTAGAACGGCTTGGATTGGATTATCACTATACCAAGGAGATTGATAAATTAATGTGCAATGTCTTCAAAGCTAGGGATCAAGATCTTGATCTTCTTACAACCTCAAATCTTTTCTATTTGCTTAGGAAGCATGGATATCATATTTCTTCTGGTAAGATTCCAGACATATTTTATTTTGCTATTTAATTGTCGTATATTACTTAGATGGAACTTCATATGACTTCAGAAGGACTTTTATGGTATACACACCTTCCACCGAAGCAACAAAGAGGTTTTTATTACTTCAAATAGTGTGGCGATACATATGCTCAAGTGTTAAATGTAGTATCTGCTTATAAAGATGACACAAGACAGCCTCCAACTGTTAGTTTCAAAGATGGTTTCTATTTTTTCTTAAAATAATAAAAATCTAGTTTAATCACTAAAGAATCATCATAACTAATTTATTTTAGATTAGGTAAATATGTAAGTATCAGTTTATTTTTTAAAATGTTATCTATTAGTTAATGATATATTTAGACTTTTTTTGAGGCAAAAACTGTGGGGGAGATCTATTTAGATTTATTTTGAACTTACTTATTTTTTTCTACTATTTTATTCCTTGTACTGAAACTTGAAGAAGATGAACGAATAAGATTCAAATAACTATGAAAAGAGCATAGCATATAGATGACATCTTTAGAAAAAAAATTGTACAGCTTTCACATTTCTCTGATTTAAGATACAAAACTACTTACTAATTTTTAGAGGTAAAACAAGAATTTTTTTATTTTCAAAAATAGAAAACCACCTTTGAAACAAGAGAGAAGACCAAATTTGCTCGATTTCGGTAGTTGGAGAGCATCCAGTACCTAGTTTCATCCTTCAAAGTTGAAAATCGAACTACCGTTCAAGTTGAAGACTAAACAATGGACTTTATACTATTATTCTGTCACTGCCATCTCTTACAATTGTTTCATAGTCCATACTTCTGGCCATCAATATAATTGATGTCTCATGTGTTTTAAATGTCACAGATGTATTTTTGAAGTTCAGAGATGACAAAGGAAATATTGTAACAGATGATGCAAGATGTTTATTGAGAATGTATGAAGCGGCATATCTTAGAGTGAAAGGGGAAGAAGTGCTTGACAATATTCTTATTTTCACCAAGAGTCAGCTTCAGTATATTGTAGACGATCTCGAACCACAATTGAAAGAAGTGAAATATGCATTGGAAACACCTCTTTTTAGAAGGCTCAAAAGAGTACAAGCGAGGCAATATATCTCAATATACGAGAAAAATACTACACACAATAATATGCTCCTAGAGTTTTCAAAGTTAGACTTCAACATTTTGCTAACCCTATATTGTGAGGAGCTAAAAGATCTTACACTGTAAGAGCCATCATTAATAGCATAGTGATGTTGTACTAAGTTCTCTCATTACCATTATTTCTAGATATCTTCTCATGCCCTATGTATATTTACATCTGGTGGAAAGAGTTCCAAACACATGCTAACACGTCAATCTACGCACGAGATAGGATGGTGGAGATGCATTTCTGGATGATGGGAGTATTCTTTGAGCCCCAATATTCCTATTCACGAAAGATGCTTACACAATTGATTATGATTGTGTCTGTACTCGATTACTTGTATGACAATCATTGCACCACAGAAGAAGGCAATGTCTTCACTGCAGCACTGCAAAGGTTTGCAACACTTCTGTCCATATTCATCATGTTGCTTATAGGGTAATAAATTTATATAGTCCCAATTATTTATTTGTATGGAAAGCTCATGTCTCTAGAAGTTCTATTTTCAATACATAATGTTAATATAATCATAAGTTTCATAAATGACAGGTGGGATGAAGAAGCAGTAGAGCAATGCCCAACATACTTGAGGACGTTATATATAAATATACTTACCACCGTAAAAGCCATTGAGGAGGGGTTGAATCTTCAAAACAACAAACATGCCAAGTTGGTTAAAGGACTGGTATGTCTTACTGAAACAAGATTAAAATGGAGAAACAATTGTATATATCCCTAGGAGGAAAATTATCGTGATTGACATATCTAAAAGCCATCAAGGTTATATTATGTGTGTATGTCCAAATGTTCATTGTGCATCCTAGTGATTGACATATTTATAATCTTACTATGGTACAATGCGATCTAAAATTAATTTAGAGCAACATGATTGTCACTACTTTATTTTTATTCAATATATACTAATCAAACAAGTGTGCAACATCTAAAGTAATTTAGTTCTAATAATTTTGCTTGATCTAATATTAGCTACTACATCCAAAATTTGGGGCTTATGATTATGAAATGCCTGGCTTAATTCTTGAAAAAAAATTTGTTCAACAATTATTCAGATTATATGCATGCATAGTAGATAAAAGTTGTATCAATGGATCCACATTATATTCCACACGTCTTTCAATACAAATTTATTTTTATTGTAACCAATGATATCTTATAAGAGTTTAGTGACAAGTATAGTTTAAAAAGTAACAACATCTGTGACATAAAATAAACACATTATGAAAATATACTCTATGGTACATTTAATGATACTAGTTTGATATAATAAATCTTGATGTTTTTTCTACGAATTTGGTCAAAGTTTAAAAAGTTTGACTTAAGACAACTCCAGGAATCTATTTAGTCACGGACAGAGGGAGTAGTGTGCACTTAACTATATATCCTTGAGCTCTTATCAAGAAAAAAAACTACATATTTTATATTTATCTGCTGACATATTTTTGAGGAAAAAATCTGTCAATTTTTTTGATGTTGCGAATGTTGTTCTTTCATGTTGTTAATGTTGTTATTTGATGTTGCAAATGTTGTAGAGGAGGAAATATGACAAGTTGTATAAGATGTTGCGGATGATATTTTATCATGTTTCAAACATTGTTCATGCATGTTGTATGCTTCATTGTTTCAGTCATATGCAACATCGGAGGATAACATGTGCAACATCAGAGAATAACATGTGCAACATTATAAAATTCGACATATTTTACCATTCAAAATATGTCGACAGATAAATAGATATTCCCAAAAAAAACTATATGTCCTTGGGCTCAATTCTTTCTAAGTTGACTTGGTTGCAGCAAATTTATTTTTGGAAAGAGTTTGTCCGACCATCCTCAACTATTGTGTTATTCCAATTAGCCCCTCGATCGGAAAATTGGATTATATTTTTATACTCCTCCAACTCTTTAAACCATCCGATTTACCTCCCTCAGCTTGTCCGATTTTTTAGAAAAGGGAATATATTAATATCCCAGCTTCTGCATCGACTAATGCATATGGCTGTTCGTTATTACAAGCGAGAGCAAAACGGTCCAGGAATCTCAAAAACAAAGTTTTGAGCCATAAAGACAACAAAAAAAGTTTTCAAAAGCCACAACTAAAATGCAAGCCTGTTGGCAAATCTCCAGTCGTGTCTTGCAAACACCTCCATCGCGGCAATCTCAATAGTCCTACATCCCATCTTCAACAAATGGCAATCCTCCTCCTTCTGTATTAGGGACCAGTACCTGGTCCAGTATGTCCCCTTGAAGATAACATGCAAATAAGATGGTGCTAGAGCCTTGTCAAACATAATATCATTCCGGGTTAACCAAATCGCCCAACAAATGGCATTTGCACCCACAAGAATTTGTGATTTCATTTTTCTATTTATCCCTTCCAACCAACTTGTAAACAAATTGTGTACACTAGTTGGAGGTATTAGGTTAAAGGAAACATGAACAATTCTCCACATAAATTTAGCAAAATGACAGTCAAAGAGTAGATGTTGTATGGATTCGTTCAAGGAACAGAAACAACACTTTCTATCTCCCTGCCACTGCCGCCTTGCTAAATTATCTTTTATTAAAATTACACCCTTGTACAGGTACCACATAAAGACTTTGATTTTGAGAGGTAGTTTAAGTTTCCAAATTAAAGTGTTAAATGGTAAAGCTTGTGCTCCTAACAAAGCTCTGTACATGAAACTGACTGAGAACAGCCCATTCTGATGTAGCCCCCACACAAAGCGATCTCTCTGGTTTCTTTGGTGTACATCTGCAACCATAGCCACCACATTGTGCCACGCTTGCAAATTAGCACCCATCAGCGATCTCCTGAAAGCTACATTTAACGGTTCGTGGACATCACTGACCTTGCAGATGCACTTTTCTTCCTCACAATGTTATATAGTGCAAGAAAGAGCGTTTTAAGTCGGCGTGGTCTTATCCACGAATCCTCCCAAAAACACACTTGAGACCCATCACCTAGTTCAAACCTACCCATCGAAAGGAAGTCACCCTTGACCTTCATGAGGCTAGCCCAAAACTAAGATTCTCCGGGCATGTATTGAACCTGTGTCAAAGATTTGTCCCTTAAATATTTATTCGTAAGCAATTGTTGCCAAACCCCGTCTCCATTTAACAATTTAAAGAGTCATTTGCTTAGGAGACACTTATTGTGAACATCTAGATTTAGGACTCCCAATCCTTCTTGGTCTTTTGGTGTACACACTACCTCCCACTTTGTCAATCTATATTTTTTCTTATGCTCATCACTCTGCCAAAAAAACGGGATCTAAAATAGTCCCACTTCTTCAAAACCCCTCTAGGTATTTCAAAAAATGACATCATGAACATGGGAAGACTACTTAGAACAGAGTTAATAAGAACAAGCCTCCCTCCTACTGATAACATCTTACCCCTCCAACAGCTCAATCTCTTTTGAAATCTTTCTTCAACATGTTTCCAGTCCTTATTCATGAGTTTTCTATGGTGCATAGGAATTCCTAGGTATGTAAACGGGAACGATCCTACATTACACCCAAAAATTTGTGCATACTCGTTTTGATTATCTTTGGCTGCTCCGTTGCAAAACAATTCGCTCTTATGGAAATTGATCTTGAGTCCTAAATGTTGTTCAAAAGCACAAAGCAGAAGCTTCATGTTTTTGGCCCTCTCTAGATCATTGTCCATAAAGATATTAGTGTCATCCGTGTACTGAAGGACTGAAAGACCATCATCTACCAAATGCGGCACAACCCCTTAGACTTGTTCAGCCTCTTTTGCTCGTAAAATAAGAATAGCCAGCATATCAACCACTATATTAAAAAAGATTGGAGATAACGGATCCCCCTGACGTACTCCTTTTTTTGTTTGGAAATAATGGCCTAAATTATCATTGACCTTTACTACAACACTCCCTCTAGTCATGACTTTTGCAATCCATTCACACCAAGAATCCTTTCATTCTAAGGACTTATTGTATAAAAGGCCACTTTAGTTTGTCATATACTTTTTCGAAGTCTAGTTTTAAAATCACTCCATCTTGTTTTTTCCTATGTAACTCATGAATTGTTTCATGTAGGATCACAACTCCATCCATTATATATCTCCCCGGAATGAAGGTTGTCTGAGACGGACCCATCAACTTATCAGCCACTTTCAAAATTCTATCATTATTGTTGTATCCGGATCGCATCAGTGATCTTAGGTAAAAGTGTAATTATCCCAAAGTTTAAACTATGAATAGGCAGTCTCCCAGCATGGAATTCATAAATGAGGCTCATCAAATCTGGCTTCACAACTTCTCAAAAGAATTGGTAAAATTCAGCGGGAAAGCCATCTGGACCAGGTGCCTTGTTTTGTTTCATATCCAAGACAGCCAATTTGACCTCCTCCTCACTGAATGGAGCCACCAATACTTCATTCTCCGCCTCCGACATTTGAGGTATGTCATGCCTCAAAGTCTCGTCCATTGAGAAAGAATTCTGTACACGAGGTCCAAACAGTCGTTTATAGTATTCCGTTATATAATCTTTCAAGTTCGCATCCCCAACAATAATTCCTTCTTCCTGTCTGTATAATTTTTGTTTTCCTATGTCTCCCATTTGCCACCAGATGGAAATACTTGGTATTATCATCCCCTTGTAATAACTTTGTTGCTTTTGATCGTTGATGCCAGTATATCTCCTTCTCTCTTAGCAACTTAGTTAGTTGCCCTTTGAGATGATGTCTAAGCTCCACCTCTTGAGGTGACAGCAAACTTGTTTCTGCCTTTCTTTCGAAGACATCTATCTTAGCCAACAGATCTAATTTATACTTCTTATTTTGGGAAACTAAATTTCTAGCCCATCCTCTAAAGGAACGTCGCAGCCTTCTAATCTTATTTTGCCACCATTCCATGGGTGATCTACCCCTATTCTCAGACTTCCAAACCTCTTTTACCAAGCCAAAGAAACCATCCCGTGTCAGCCACCCTAGCTCAAATTTAAAATTCCTAACGTTGCCTCTGTGAGATGGCTCCCCTCCATCTAATAAAAGTGGTGTGTGATCTGAGATTTCTCGGGTGAGTGCTTGAACAGTAGCCAGTGGAAAGTTTTGTTCCCAATCTGTTGTTACCAAAATACGGTCTAACTTTTCATATGTTGGAAATTAATCAAACTGGTTTTGAAAGCGGTTATGGCTGGCTAAAATTTTTCCTAACCATGATTTCATAGATAGATAGATAGATAGAGTGGCAAAGCTACAGAGAGCCTGTGGGCCGCAGATCACCCTGCACTTGACCTATAGGAGTCAGAAGTGAGTATGTGACTACCTTAGCAAACAGAAACGTGGAATGTTGTTCCAAAAATATTTATGTTTCCAATTCGAAAACATTTATGTTTCCACATGAGAAAATGCATGCTTCTTTAAGTTTTCATTCCCGTTTTCTACTGGAAACATGGCTGCTAAGGGATATCCAGGCTAGTGCCGCTCGGCCTTTCACCTTCGCTTCGCACAGCCCCACAGCCCTTCGACCCTTCCTATTCTTTTCCTTGCGGGTACCCCTTCATTTTCTTCCGTGGTACGCGTGCAGTCGATCAGTTTGGCAGCAGCGGCGGCGGGCGTGTCCATCAGCGCCTCCATGACGGGATTGTGAACGTCGAGCAACAGCCCAGCACCAGCAGGTATGATATGTCATCTCGAAGAATCAAAGACTCGAACTGATCTTATCATCAGCCAAAGCCATTTAGCCTATTGCCCCTACTCCGGTAGTCACGTTTCTTTTTTCCTTTCAGTTTCTCTCTAGGTATCATTGCTCGTGGCTGGTGATTAGGGATTTCATGATTTGCACGGACAGCAAAAGTGCATAAGGCACAGGGTATGCAAAACTAACTTAGGTTCTAGACTTCTGGGCCATTGAGTTATTGGAGGATTTTTTTTTGGCAACACTAGATTACTTTATTTCAATTGTAGGATTTTTTTTGTAGCATTGGATTATTGGAATGGTAAATTAAAACAATTTGCAGATGTGTTGAAACATAAAGAGTGTTGAGGGACAGCGCCAAGACCATGGACGCCAACTGCTTTCGCTGACCAGAGCCAGTGCGCGGTGACCATGAGCACGGCGCGCGCCCCTATGCCCACGTTGTACACTTGCACTTAGGTGCAGTTGCCAATTGAGCAACACATGTTGTAACTTATATAAACACATCAGAGATCAATGGAAACACTATTGACTCTCATTCCTACTTTCTACATGGTATTGGACAGCTCGGGTTGATCCCCTCGCTGCCATCGCTTCCTCTCGCCATCTTCAACCTCTGTTGTTCATCTCCGGCGTTCTCTTGTCACCATGCACACCATGGATGAAAATCCCCTCTTTGATGCCGACCAATCCAACTCCGACTCCTCCGAAGCCTCCTTCACTTCCTCCGTCGACATCGATGTTTCCGCCGCCAACACACCTCCCACATCCGTCCTCCAAACCGTGAACATCAAATCCCATGTTCCAGTTCTCCTCAAGCTCGCCGAGCCAAACTACGATGAATGGTGCTGTTTCTTCGACACATTCCTCAGCAAGTTCGGCCTCACCTCCCATGTCTCCCCGCCGCCCACCTCAATCCAGCGTCGTGATCCCGAATGTCGCATCGTCGATCAGTGCGTCCTGAGTTGGTTGTACAACTCTATCTCCAAGGACGTGCGCGCCATCGTTCGCTCTTCGCACGCCACCGCCTACTGTGTCTGGGACGGCATCCATGCCCAATTCTGCTACAACGAACTTCATCGCACAGTCTACCTTGAGTCCGAGTTCAGGAGTCTTGTCTAGGGCGACATGGACATTACTCAGTACACTGAGCACCTCAAGCAACTCGCCGATGGTCTCCGCGATGTTGGCCAATCGGTGCGCGAGATTAGCCAAGTGCTCAACATGCTATGTGGCCTCAGCTACAAGTATCGTCATGCCATCCCGGTGATCACGGCACGGCAACTACCGCACACTTTCCTCTCGGCGTGCTTGTACCTGCTGCTGGAAGAAAAGTATGACCGCGAGCACGCCAAGACTGCCGCCCAGCACGCCCACATCGCCTCTAGCGGTTCCAAACCATCCAGCGGCGGCGGCGGCTCCAGCACCACTCCTCCTACCCAGTCCCTAGCGGTTGGTAGTGGCGGATTGGCGTCGTGCACTGATGGTTTGGCGCCGCGCACCGACGGTTCCTACCGAGGCGGTCGTGGTCGTGGTCGTGGCCACGGACGTGGCTGCGGCTTCAACCAACCAGATGGCGGTTCCTACAATCAGACCCGTGGTTCCCCAGCTTGGCCTCCCAGCGTCAATCCCTATACCGAGATGGTCTAGGCCTGGCAGATGCCATTCAGGGCGCACGGCGCTGGCGTGTTTGGTCCCCGTCCTGGCACTCCTCCGCACCAAGCATACTACGTCGGCACTCCTGCTCCAGATCCGAGTGTGTACACTGCTTCCTCACCCATGCCGGACTTCTAGAACCAGCAGGCCCTCCTGGCTGCCCTAACCACGGCGAACGTTCCACCATTGGGGCCGTAGACCGCTGAGTGGTTCCTCAACACCGGTGCCTCATCCCACAAGTCGTCCAACCCTGGTAATTTCATCTCCCTTCAACCCATTCCCAATTCTACTCCCATCACCATAGGCAATGGCTCTACCATGTCTATTACCCATCGTGCACACACGGTGATCCCCACTGCTCACTCCCCCCTTCGCCTCAACAATGTTCTAGTGTCTCCATCTCTTGTCAAAAACCTCATCTCCGTTCGTACTCTTACTAGGGACAACAATGTCAGTGTCGAATTTGACCCATTTGGTTTTTCTATCAAGGATCTTCCAACACATACGGTGCTCCTCCGATGTAACAGCCATGGCTGAGCTCTACCCTCTGGCCCCTTCACCACCAGAGGCCCTCGTCACCACTGCATCCACCATCGAGCTGTGGCATCAATGCCTTGTCCATCCAGGATGCCGCACTCTCCAGCAAACTTTGTGTCATCTAGAATTTGTCCCTGGTAAACTGTCTCCTATCTGTGATAGTGGTCAGCTTGGCAAGCATGTTAGGCTGCCATTTTCTTCTTCAAATTTAGTCAGTTATGTTCCATTTCAGATTGTGTACGCCGATGTTTGGACATCCCCTGTGTCTAGCTTTTCTGGCTTCAAATACTATCTAGTGTTGATTGATGACTTTACTCACTACATCTGGACCTTCCCCTTGCGTGCAAAATTAGATGTGTTTGACTGTCTAATTACCTTTCATGCATGAAAGCATCTAGGCCCCTAGTTGGGTTTCGGTGATTAATGACAATACGTGATTACTATGACTAACAAGTGTTTTGCAGAAACAATTAAGTTAGGTCACTGATAATGGCGATCGATTGGGCAATCAAGGTGGTCATGCCCCTACGATGGAAATCATTTCGGTTTTCAAAGGATGGACGACAAGGTTAAGGATGGACTAGTTCTAAGTGTCGATTGGAGTTGGAGAGACACTTAGAGTAGTTTAGGACTTTGTTTTTCCTTTGGCCGTACTATTAAGGGGGATATGAATGGGTAGCTTGACCTAGGTGAGTCTAGTGAGTTAGGTGTGGTGCACACTTGTTAAAACTAGCACTAGGTAGCTCCAAAATAGCCCTTTGATCCAATGGAGCAAACTTCATTCACATATGATCGAGAGTTGGAAGTGAATGGAGGGTCAAATACTGACCGGACGCTAGCTCCGGTGTGACCAGACGCTGGCTCAGGGTCCGGTCAGTTCATTTGACCAAGGTGAAAGCGTCTGGAAGTGACCGAACACTGAGAGGTCAAGTGACCGGACGTTGAGGGCCAGCGTCTGGTCGACTCCAGTAAGGTCCCAGAGAGGGAGAATCCTGATCGGACGTGTTCGGTCAGTGCTGACCAGACGCTGATCAGGTTCTGGCTACTGACTGGACACTGCTCAGCAAGTGACCGGACACTGGGGGTCCAGCATCCGGTCGACATCAGTAAGGTTCCAGTGATGGGAAATGTGATCGGACGCGTCCGGTCGGTGCTGACCGGACATTGGCCAGCGTCTGGTCAACACTTAACCACTGGAGTTCGGGGTGTACTGACCGGAGTGTCCGGTCAACATGACCGGAGCTTCTGGTCACCCCGTAGAGGCATATAACGGTTCATTTTTCAGCCGGTGTTATAAATACAACCTCCACTCGTGTGTGGGGGTAATTTTGCTCATTCCAACAGCTAAGAAACACCTTAGAGAGTGCCAAGAAGAGCAAGGTCCTAGTGAGGTGATTTAGATTTGAGAATCCCAAAGAGAGCCCTCATTTGTGAAGATCAAGAGTAGCAAAGTGTGCATCCACCCTTCTCATTAGGCTTGTCGTGGTCAAGTGAGAGTTCATGCTTGTTACTCTTGGTGATCGCCATCACCTAGATGGCTTGGTGGTGATTGGGAGTTCGGTGATCATCCAGCGGAGCTTGTGGGTGACCCCACTCAAGTTGTGAGCGGTCTGTGGGTGATTCACCGCGACGGAGTGTCGAAGAATCAACCCATAGAGAGCACTTGATCCTTGCGCAGATCAAGGGGGAGCTACACCCTTGTGCGGGTGCTCCAATGAGGACTAGTGGGGAGTGGCGAGTCTCCGATACCTTGGCAAAACGTCACCGCGTTCCTCCTTCTCTATTTACTTTGAGCAATTCAATTCGTGTCTTTACATTCATAGAATTGCCATGCTAGAGTAGGATTGGAACTTAGGTTACAAGTCTTTTGTGCGATAGAACAATTAGAAACACTTTCTAGGCACAATGGGTTAATTGGGCTAACCATAGGATTTAATTATTGCAATGAAATTTAGAATTAGCCCAATTCACCCCCCCCTCTTGGGCATCTTGATCCTTTCAATTGGTATCAGAGCCTCGTGCTCACGTATTTAGGCTTAACCGCCTAGAGCAAGATGTCTCATAGGGATGGACCTCCTCCTATCTTTGAGGGAGATGATTTTCCTTATTGGAAAATTCGCATGGAGGCGTATCTAGAAGCTCTAGATGTTGGTATTCTTAGAGCCACCTCACATGGCTTCCCAAAACCCCAGGATGCTACTCACCTACAAGGCGATGAGGTGAACTACGAGAAGTGAAATGCAAAGGCTCGAAACACCATCTTTAGAGGCCTTTGCAAAGATGTGTTCAATCGAGTGAGGAACCACAAAGATGCCCATGCACTATGGTCGGATGTTTGTGCGCTCCATGAGGGAACTAAGAGTGAGCGTGAGGAACGCTATCATCTTGTCATGAAAAAGCTCAACTCTTTTGAAATGCTTCCTAAAGAATGTGCTAATGAGATGTATTCACGTTTGAATGTTCTTGTAGAGGAAGTCAATGGGCTTGGACTCACTCAAATGCAACCATCCGATGTTGTAAGAAAGATTTTGAGTGTCCTCTCCATTGATAAATATGGGCATATTATGACCGTGCTACATCAAGGTGATCTTTCCACTGCTACACCGACACAAATCTTGGGAAAGATCAATGCTCATGAGATGTACATGCATATCACGCCACAAGATGGCTCATCCTCTACCAAGAAGAAAGATAAGGACTTAGCATTCAAAGCTAGCCAAGAGAAGGGCAAAGCAAGACTTGAGTATGAGAGCTCAAGTGATGATGAGGTTGATGATGAAAGTCTTGCTCTCATGGTGAAGAAGACCACCAAGATGCTAAAGAAGCTCAACAAGAGTGGCATCAAGTTTGATGGCAAGAAGAAGAAGTTCTTCACTAGCTCTAGAAGGAAGCCAATCTCTGAGATGGATTGCTTCAATTGTGGAGAACTTGGTCATCTAGCACACCAATGCACTAAGCCCAAGAAAGACAAGTTCAAGAACAAATACAAGGGCAAGAAAGATGACTCAAGTAATGAAGAAGAAGAAGAGAAGAAGAAGAACAAGCCATACAAGAAGAGAGATGGCAAGAAGAGGGACTTCCACAAGAAGAAGAGTGGAAAGGCATACATTGTTAGTGATTGGCTCACGGACATTGATTCATCTAGTGCCTCATCCGATGATGATAGTGACAACGAGAAGGTGGCCGCAATTGTTATGAACTCTTCATCATCTTCATTGCCACCACCGCCATCATCCTCTACACACCTATGCCTTATGGCCAAGGGTGACAGCAAGGTATCTAACAATGATGATAGTAGTGATGATGAGCATGGTAGTGATGATGATAGCGATAGTGATGATGATGAATATGAATCACCTTCTTATGATGATCTTGCTAGATTGCTAAAACAATATACTAATATCATTATAAAAACTAGAGCTAAAAATGAAAAGCTAGAAGCTAAAAATGACTCTCTTTTAGCCAAATGTGATATAGCGGAAAAGGCTAGTGTTGAGCTTAAAGAAGCAAATGATGCTATATCATCCAAACTCAAGGAGCTCAAATCTTCTAAGAAAGAGCTTAAAGAAAAACATGATAAACTTGAGAGGACACATAATGAGCTCATCACTAGCCACAACAAGCTAAGAGAAGAATATACTACTCTTAAGGTTAATCATGATAATCTTGTTATTGCTCAAGAATTCTTATCCAATGAGCCACATGATGCTACTAACGATGTTGTTAAGATTGATATAGCTACATCATGTGATGACTTGATTATTGAGAGCATTGAGCAAAGTTCTAGTAGCAAGGGCAAGCAAGTGGTTGAAGCCGATGATCATGATGAGTTTGTCAAGCTCAAGAATGACAATGAATAGCTCAAGAAAGATCTTGAAGAACTCTAAACCACCAAGTCTATTGTGCTAGAAACTATTGTTCATGATGATGGTTTGATCCTTGAGAATGAGAAGCTCAAAGATGAGAACAAGAAGCTCAAGGAAGAGAAAAACAATGATGCTCTCAAGGAAGAAAACAAGAAGCCCAAGTTGGAGAAAGAGCATCTTAAGATTGGATTGAGCAAGTTCACTAGAGGCAAGCATCTTCAAAGTGAGCTACTAATGAACACCGTCATGAAGATGGATAGAAGTGGCATTGGGTACTTGGCAAATCAAGAGAAGAAGGCTCAAGCTCAACAACAACATAAGTCCAAGCCAAAGCCAAAGAGATGTTTTGAGTATGGACAAGAAGGCCACTTTGCTCATGAGTGCCAAACTCCACCACCACAACCCTTGCCCAAGCATGCTAGACCTTTTGCCTTCAATGCTCACTACATGCTTAGAAAGGATTCTAGTGGAAAGATGAAAGTCATGTTCTTAGGTCCTCCCAACAAGAATAGGCCTAAGAAAATTTGGGTTGCAAAGTCACTTGTTGAGAAGGTGAAGGGCCCTCAACAGGTTTGGGTTCCTAAAGCTTGATCTCTTGTGTGTAGGTGAACTACAAGACCGGTGGAAGTCATTGGGTTATTGATAGTGGTTGCACACAACATATGACCGGTGATCCTCGTATGTTCACCTCACTAGATGAAGAAGTAGATGGACAAGAAAGAATCACATTTGGAGATAATTCAAAGGGCAAGGTCAAAGGATTGGGCAAAGTGGCTATATCAAATGATCATTCCATCTCCAATGTGCTATATGTTGCTTCATTGAGTTTCAACTTGCTATCCGTTGGACAATTGTGTGATCTTGGCTTCCAATGCTTGTTTACCGAGAAGGAGGTTGTTGTATACAAGAAGGATGATGATCATGTGATATTCAAAGGATTTAGATACAACAACCTATATCTAGTGGACTTCACCTCCAAAGATGCAAACTTGAAGACATGCCTATTCACCAAAACAACACTTGGGTGGCTATGGCATAGAAGACTTGCTCATGTTGGGATGAGCTCACTCAAGAAGCTAATGAAGAATGATTTGGTGAGAGGGTTGAAGGATGTGAAGTTTGAGAAGGACAAGCTTTGTAGTGCATGTCAAGCCGGCAAGCAAGTTGCAAATACCCATCCAACAAAAGCTTTCATGTCAACCGCAAGAGTGCTAGAACTCCTTCATATGGATTTATTTGGACCAACAACATACAAGAGTTTGGGAGGAAATCTTTATTGGTTTGTGATTGTTGATGACTATTCAAGGTATACATGGGTATTCTTCCTTCATGACAAATCCAAAGTTGCATCTTGCTTCAATAAGTTTGCCAAGAGAGCACAAAATGAATTTGAAGTGAAGCTTAAGAAGATAAGAAGTGACAATGGGAAAGAATTTGACAACACAAACATAGAAGCCTATTGTGATAAAGTTGGGATCAAGCATGAGGTCTCCGCAACATATACTCCTCAATAAAATGGTGTAGTTGAGAGGAAGAACCAGTACATTGATCACTCTTGCAAGAACAATGCTTGATGAGTACAACACCCCCGAAGCTCCATGGGCAGAAGCTATCAACACCGCATGCTATGTATTAAACCGCCTATTCCTTCAAAAGTTTCTTGGCAAGACACCTTATGAGTTGCTCAATGGGAAGAAGCCAGATGTCTCCTTCTTTAGAGTGTTTGGTTGCAAATGCTACATCTACAAGAAGCGCCAACACCTAGGGAAGTTTCAAAGACGTTGTGATATTTGTTTTCTTGTTGGTTACTCATCAAAGTCCAAAGCTATAGAGTATTTAATCATGCCACTTGCTTGGTTAAAGAAACATATGATGTGGAATTTGATGAATCTAACGGCTCCCAAAGAGAACATGAGAATCTTGATGATGTAGGTGATGAACCATTGAGGGAGGCTATGAAGAACATTCCGGTTGGAGACATCAAGCCTAAAGATGATGAAGATGATGTACAAGTGATTGATCCACCCTCTTCATCAAGTGTGCCACAAGATGGTGAAAAAGATGGGAGAGTAGAAAATGAAGACACTCATGTCTCCCATGAACAAATGGTGGTACAAGCACAAGATGTTGATGCTCCACAATCACCCCCTCAAGTGGTCAATAGAAGAAATACACCTCTACTCCAAGATCATCCACAAGATCTCATCATAGGGAGTCCATCAAAGGGTGTAATGACTCGATCACAAAAACTTGCTTCATTTATTGCTCATCACTCTTTTGTCTCTTGCTTTGAGCCTACTAAGGTAGAAGAAGCTCTTCAACATCCGGATTGGATAAATGCAATGCATGAAGAGTTGAACAACTTCACCCGCAATGAAGTTTGGACTCTTGAAGAGCGGTCAAAAGGTGCAAGAGTCATTGGAACAAAGTGGGTGTTCCGAAACAAGCAAGATGATCAAGGCGTTGTTGTGAGGAACAAGGCAAGACTAGTGGCAAAGGGGTTCTCTCAAGTTGAAGGTTTGGATTTTGGAGAGACCTTTGCATCGGTTGCAAGACTAGAAGCCATCCGTATCCTCCTTGCATATGCATCACATCATGAAATAAAACTTTATCAAATGGATGCGAAAAGTGCATTTTTAAATGACTTTATTAATGAACTAGTCTATGTTGATCAACCTCCCAGGTTTGAAGACCCTAGATATCCTAATCATGTCTATAGGTTGTCCAAGGCATTATATTGGCTTAAGCAAGCCCCAAGAGCTTGGTATGAGCGCCTTCGGGACTTCCTCATTAAGAAGGGCTTCACCATTGGGAAGGTTGACACCACACTATTCACCAAGAAGCTTGATGGGCATATCTTCATTTGTCAAGTGTATGTTGATGATATCATCTTTGGATCATCAAATGAAGATTCTTGCAAAGAGTTTGGTGAATTGATGTCGAAGGAGTTCGAGATGTCAATGATTGGAGAGCTTACATTCTTTCTTGGTTTTCAAGTCAAGCAAATGAGAGAAGGGATTTTCATCTCTCAAGAGAAATATACTAATGATCTTCTCAAGAGATTCAAGATGGATGAATGTAAGCCAATCAAGACACCAATGCCAACTAATGGACATCTCGACCTAGATGAGGGAGGTAACCCGGTTGATCAAACTCTCTACCGCTCTATGATTGGTAGCTTGTTATATTTGACCGCATCTAGGCCCGACATCATGTTTAGTGTGTGTATGTGTGCTAGATTTCAAGCTAATCCTAAGGAAACTCATTTAATTGCCGTAAAAAGAATCCTTAGGTATCTTAAGCACACACCAAGCATTGGCCTTTGGTATCCCAAAGGAGCTATATTTGAATTAGTTGGCTATTCCGATTTGGACTATGCCGGTTGCAAAGTTGATAGAAAGAGCACATCCGGAGGGTGCCATTTGCTTGGTAGATCACTTGTGTCTTGGTCCTCCAAGAAACAAAATAGTGTGGCTTTGTCCACCGCCGAAGCGGAATACATTGCCGCGGGTGCTTGTTGTGCACAAATACTTTACATGAAACAAACTTTGCTAGACTATGGTGTAGTTCTAGATAAAGTACCTCTTTTGTGTGACAATGAAAGTGCGGTAAAACTTGCAAATAATCCGGTTCAACACTCTCGCACCAAGCACATAGATATCCGCCATCACTTTCTTAGAGATCATGTTGCTAAAAATGATATATCACTAGAAGGTGTAAGGACCGAGGATCAATTGGTGGATATCTTCACTAAACCGCTAGATGAGACAACATTTTGTAGATTGCGAAATGTGCTCAATTTGCTTGATTTTAGTAACTTCACTAAAAAATGAGCTTGTGGTGTCCCTTGCATTGCATTGTAATATACAACATGTTTAATGTTTTGTAATGCATATAGGACTTGTCTAACATGGTTAAGATAACCGCCGAAAAATGTGTGAAGAAGCTTAACCTTGGATCAAACTTGACAAGCAACTAGATTTACTTACAAGTATTGCATTGCATATGAATGAATGTTATTTTGTCGTCTGTCTTCAAATTGCCCTCTTATTGCCTATTTTCTTAAAAAGAATTATAGCCAAAGGCAAAATATTTTGAAAAAACTTGAGGGTTTGAGAGAGGTCACTCACATTAGTCCCAATTGGTGTTTATTTGGATCTTATTCAAGTTGGGACTTGATTGGGAACAGGCAGCAAGAAGGACTTTGAAGATTTGCTGAAGAAAGAGTGATCGGACACTGCACCGGACTCTGGAGTCCAGCATCCGGTCAGTTCACAGGAGGTGAACTTGCTGCGAAGGAGTGATCAGACTCTGCATTTAGCGTCCAGTCAGAAGGCTTTCAGCCTCCGGTCATGTGGAGAATACGAAGGCTGTATTGACCAGACTCTGGCTGTGTCCGGTCCATGTCCACCGGACGCATCCGGTCATGATTCCAGAGGAATTGGACCTCTCTGGAATCAACCGGACGCTGGGTGGCAGCGTCCGATCGCTGCCACCAGAGCGTCCGGTCAATAGGAATCATGCGGATCTTGATCTCTTTTCTTATTTCCTTATCCAACTCACGCCGGGGTCCACTATATAACTAATTTCACCACGCATCCTTGACCTACCCGTGCCATCATTGCCAAGCCCCTGCACCCTAGCCATCGTGCCTCGTCCCCACGCTCGTCCACCGCCTCCAAAGCCGCTCCATGCGCCGCCGTACGCCCTGCGCCGCTGCAGCACCCATCGTAGCAACTCCCCATGTCGCCGTATGCCCTACGCCGAGCTCCTCTGCACCGTCCCCGTGCCACCGTAGCTTCCTGCGCCGCTATAGCCACCCACGCTCCCGTGCGCCGCCATCCGCACCCTGCCTAAAGCCGCTGCCAAGTCCTTGTTCTAGCACCGACGAGCTCAGTGCCCTAGCTCCACCCTCGCTGCAGCCAAGTTCAAGTGCTCTCATTGATTTGCTCGATCGCTAATCTTTGTGGAGTTGGAACCCTAACCCTAGCCTCGCGATTCGGTGGTTCCCCACATGTTGTTTCTCTTCTCCTCGGATCGCCGGTTCGTCAGGTAGCAAGCCCACGTTTCAATTTCGTACCTAATTGCTTGCTTTCGTAGGATTTTGTATCTCTAGATGCATAATTAAAATTATTTGTATATCCTATCTATTCCATCGTGCAGCGAGTCGGTTCCGTTGAGGTGTTAGTGGCAGTTGTCAGTTAACTTGGGGCCAAGCTCGCGAGTATGGAATGAGGCCAAGCCTCGAAAGTGACAGTTGATCTTTGTTAGTGGTAGTTTATTCTTCTCAGATCCATCAGATGCCTCGTACGAAGAATAGTCAGAGGTGGTCCCGGTGATGAGGATCCGAGGCCCCCGCCTCGCCAGCTATAGAACCAAAAGGCAAGGCGATAAAGAAGTTGGCAGTAAGGAAGCACAAGTATCTAGATGCAGAGATAGCGAGAGCCGCCGACAGTTCCAGAGGCTGCAGAGCGTTCTGTGAGAGGAGGCGCTCATAGTGGAGTTCAGATAGCTGATCAGCTTTCACCAGAAGCGAGGGCTACACCTGAGCGAGTTGAGCGCCTTCATAGTGGTCCAGCTGGGACTCTCATGATTGGAGGACGGCGTGTTGCCATTGATGAGGTTCAGCCTTAGGGGGAGCCACAAGCAGTAGCCACAGGCAGCAGAGCAGACTCAAGAGCCATAGCCAACACAGTAGACTTAGGAGCCATAGCCAGCACAATAGACTCAGGAGGGTGAGCAGGTCTAGCAGGCTGAGGAGATAGAGCCGGCACCTCAGCCATAGTTATGCCGCTCTAGGTCGTACTCGTGCTCCTATCACGCTGAGGGTAGACACTCAGAGGAGGGGTTCTTGTCCACCGCCTAGACCATAGGGTCTGCCTCTAGTGACCCATCTTGACCTAAGGGCCGCTACAGCCAAGCAGGTGCAACAGCTAAGGTTCGTGGACTCTGAGGTGTGGTTTCCACCCAGGAGGGATGAGAGAGCATTAGAGGGATTCTATACACTCTTGCCGGATGACTTCTATAATGCCTATCTCAACAGTGGAGTAGTCTTCAGATCACAGAGAGTGTGCAACATAGAGTCTATAGTAGCAGCAGCTGGAGAGCACATTCGCCCATATCTATCCTACTTACCAAGGGCTGATAGATCTGATTGGACAGATAGGGCTATATGTTCCATCTTGGGTTCGACAGTTCTATGCTACACTCTGGATTGACCCATAGCACAGGTTTATACACTTTGCATTCGGAGGCAAAGACTACCGGCTGATGAGCACTAGGGTCAGGGAGATACTCAGGCTTTAGGAGCAGCCAGTCAGGCTTCATGAGGTTTGCTATGGATAGACTGCACCCCCAGACGCCCTCATGGTGGTATGGTGCCTCCTACGGACTTGGTTCATCACTATTTCATAGAGCCCTTTGGCTGAGGGGTCATAGAGGAACCCCAGTGATCTCACTCCCACTGCTCGCGTGATTGAGGCTATCATGAGGAGGACATTACTTCTGAGGATGGGATATAGAGAGGGATTGACTCGTATATAGCTACGGACTTCTTAACTCTCTGATGCAGCAGATAGTTTTTTATATTTGGGATCTTCTTCTGTCAGAGATGGAGGACACTATAGCTGAGGGCTTCAGAGGTCATAGGCAGCTACCCTATGCTCACTAGATCACATTCCTTATCCACAGAGCAGTTATAGTTATGTTGCCTGAGATGCTAGCTGAGTACAGTGGTGCCACTACAGAGTTTCCTACTTATAACCTGACTCAGATGATCTGCCATAGTACACCATAGGCACCTAGCTAGCCCCACCATCTCCTAGAGGTGCCAGAGACTATAGCCTAGTAGGATGATATTATCAGGGGTATTGCAGCTACATAGTAGGACCAGCTTGCTCAGCAGGAGGGGATGGTCATGAGCAAGCCTAGTGACAATTCTGATGATGACTACCAGCCCATTCCTTAGATGCCTCCACGACAACATGATGCTGAGGCCGGTAGCTCTAGTTTAGCGCCACCTGCCCCATAGACAGACCCCGCTCTTCTTGCTATACTTGAGCGGATGAGACAGGACCAGGCATGATAGGCTCAGGAGACAACTGCTACATTTGCTTAGTTCTAGACTCGGCAGGACGAGTTCCAGTGATAGTAGCTAGCTATTCAGTAGCAGACATAGGCTCTATAGAAGCAGCAGCAGGCCATGCATCAGCAGCATATCCACATGCAGCAGCAGCTTCTCGGATTCATGTAGCATGTAGTGATAGCAATTGGGGCCCCACCGCCACAGCCTTCGCCCCAGATTGGTCAGTCTGCCACCACTTCGATGACTCCAGCATTACAGCCTAGTGGGCTTCAGAGTCAGGGATAGCCACTAGCATAGTATGCTTCACCTATAGAGCAGGTGTCCCAGTGGTTCGCTTCACCAGTGATAGCCCCGCAGTTCACACCTCTTCAGACGAGCTTCACACCTGGCTCAGACATCGTCGCTGCTAGTGTCAGACACTTCAGTCTCTAGGAGTCTTGGAGTGACCTTCAGTGAGTTGATAGGGCAGCCTACTCCACCTTACCTACATGTTCTAGGACCTTCTATGGCTACACCTATCACAGCGACTACAGAGACGCTCCCCTCCTCAGTGGCATCATTGGAGTCGGCTGCTTCAGTTATACTAGCCTAGCCTATAGTAGCACCAGTCCCTGATCCGACCCAGACTGCTTCAGCCTCACTTCTAGCTATAGAGGGTCAGACAGCTCAGAGCTTAGGATCAAATGATGATGGCACCCAGTTCCACCTCACTCCTCATACCTCAGCGCCCCGCTCATCCGCTATAGCCCCACTGACCGACCCTTAGGTTTTGGTGTTTGACGCCAAAGGGGGAGAGGGTTCGAGTATGTTAGCCTTAGGGGGAGCGACATATCTAGGGGGAGCTTAGTTATTATATTAGCTTATCTATTACATTTGGAGTTTTTATGTGTGTGATACATTATGCATTCATGTTTACTACTATATTTATGTGACAGTGATATCTACGTGATCATGGTATATGACATGTGTGCTCTCTACTTTGAATTATTTATATGTCATATCACTTGTGCTATGCTCATTTGCCTTTGCTTCCGTGTTTTACTCCGATGCAAATGAGCTTCATTACTTGTACTCATGCTTATTTCATATCTTTTGAGTACATCATGTTGGCTTGGGTCATATAAGCTTGTCTAACACTTTTGTTCTTATTGCCAAAAGCTTATATGAACCAAGCATGTTAAAAACCTCATCTCTTTCACATACTCGAGGTAGTATTGTCATCAATCACCAAAAAGGGGGAGATTGAAAGCATCTAGGCCCCTAGTTGGGTTTCGGTGATTAATGACAATATGTGATTACTGTGACTAATGTGTGTTTTGCAGAAACAATTAAGTTAGGTCATGGTAATGGCGATCGATTGGGCAATCAAGGTGGTCATGCCCCTACAATGGAAATCGTTTCGGTTTTCAAAGGATGGACGACAAGGTTAAGGATGGACTAGTTCTAAGTGTCGATTGGAGTTCGAGAGACACTTAGAGTAGTTTAGGACTTTGTTTTTCCTTTGGCCATACTATTAAGGGGGGTATGAACGGGTAGCATTGACCTAGGTGAGTCTAGTGAGTTAGGTGTGGTGCACACTTGTTAAAACTAGCACTAGGTAGCTCCAAAACAGCCCTTTGATCCAATGGAGCAAACTTCATTCACATATGATCGAGAGTTGGAAGTGAATGGAGGGTCAAATACTGACCGGACACTGGCTCCGGTGTGATCGGACACTGGCTCAGGGTCCGGTCAGTTCATTTGACCAAGGTGAAAGCGTCTAGAAGTGACTCGGATGTTGAGAGGTTAAGTGACCAGACGCTGAGGACCAGCGTCCGGTCGACTCTAGTAAGGTCCCAGAGAGGGAGAATCCTAATCGGACATGTCCGGTCAGTGCTAACTAGATACGGATCAGGTTTCGGCTATTGATCGGACACTAGTCAGCAAGTGACCGGACACTGGGGGTCCAGCGTCCGGTCGACATCATTAAGGTTCCAGTGAGGGGAAAACGTGACCGGACGCATCCGGTCAGTGCTGACCGGACACTAGCCAGCGTCCAGTCAACACTTAACCACTGGAGTTCGGGGTGTACTGACCGGAGCATCCAGTCAACATGACCGGAGCGTCCGGTCACCCCGCAGAGGCACATAACGGTTCATTTTTCAGCCGGTGTTATAAATACAACCTCCACTTGTGTGTGGGGGTACTTTTGCTCATTCCAACAGCTGAGAAACACCTTAGAGAGTGCTAAGAAGAGCAAGGTCCTAGTGAGGTGATTGAGATTTGAGAATCCCAAAGAGAGCCCTCATTAGTGAAGACCAAGAGTAGCAAAGTGTGCATCCACCCTTCTCATTAGGCTTGCCATGGTCAAGTGAGAGTTTGTGCTTGTTACTCTTGGTGATCTCCATCACCTAGACGGCTTGGTGGTGATTGGGAGTTTGGTGATCATCCAGCAGAGCTTGTTGGTGACCCAACTCAAGTTGTGAGCGGTTGTGGGTGATTCACAGCGATGGAGTGTCGAAGAATCAACCCATAGAGAGCACTTGATCCTTATGCGGATCAAGGGGGAGTTACACCCTTGCGCGGTTGCTCCAACGAGGACTAGTGGGGAGTGGCAACTCTCCGATACCTCAGCAAAACATCGCCGCGTTCCTCCTTCTCTATTTACTTTGAGCATTTACTTTGAGCAATTCAATTCGTGTCTATACATTCATAGAATTGCCATGCTAGAGTAGGATTGGAACTTAGGTTGTAAGTCTTTTATGTGGTAGAACAATTAGAAACACTTTCTAGGCACAAGGGGTTAATTGGGCTAACCATAGGATTTAATTATTGCAAAGAAATTTAGAATTAGCCCAATTCACCCCCCCCCTCTTGGGCATCTTGATCCTTTCAATGCATATGTTCGCTCCAAATTTCAGCTTCCGCTTCTAGCTCTTCAAACTGATAATTGCAAGGAATTCAACAATCTTGCCATGAGGTGTCACTATGAACACCATGGCATTGTACTCCATCTTTCTTGTCCCTACACCTCTTCACAGAATGGCAAGGCTGAGCATATCATCTGCACTCTCAATGACTGCATTCGCAGCATGCTTCTACACGCTGGTCTACCAACCGAGTACTAGGTTGAGGCCCTCTCGACAGCCACTCACTTGATCAATCGTCGCCCTTGTTGCACAAGTGGTCGCGCCACCCCCCACGAACTTCTTCTTGGCGCGCCCCCACCTATGATCACTTGTGAGTTTTTGGGTGCCTTTGTTTTCCCAATCAATCACCCACCATGGCACACAAGCTAAGCCCGATCCACCCCCTGTGTTCTTCATGTCTACCCTACCGATCATCATGGGTGTCATTGTTTAGACATCCACACACGCCGTGTGATTACATCGTGCCATGTTGTCTTCGACAAAACTCGATTCCCTTTCCTCTCCGTGCTGTCTGAATCAAATCTGACAACAGCCGGACCAGCTATAGTAGACTCCGATGGCCCCATTCTGATTCAGCAGCGCACCCCCTGTCCTGTGCCAATAGCCACCAATTCTAGTGGCACACATACATCCAGTTCACCATCTTCACACCCTACCACACCTCACTCATCTTCATCCGCACAAGCATCCTCAGTTGTCCCCATTGCTGCTGATAGCCCTCCAGTTCATGAACTAGCTACTGCTAACAGCCCTCCAGTTCAGGCCTCGGCTGCCACCAGCCACCCCATGCAGACGCGCTCCTGAGCCAGCATCTACAAACCCAACCCCAAATATGCACTAGCCAGTTATCAATCCTCTAATCCCACCACCATTTCTCCAATTCCCAAATCTATTCGTACAGACCTACAAGATCCAAACTAGCGAGCAATCATGGCTACCGATTATGATGCCCTCCAGCAAAATCGTACCTGGCACCTCGTTGATCGGCCTCCAGGCGCCAACATTGTCACAGGGAAATGGATTTTCAAACAAAAATTGAATTCTGATGGATCATTGGAACGCTATAAGGCACGTTGGGTAGTACGCGGATTCACTCAGTGGGCCGATGTCGATTTTGGGGAAATGTTTTCACCAGTGGTGAAACCGGCCACCATCTGGACTGTTCTCACCATCGCGGCTTCGCGGTGCTGGCCAACCAAACAACTCATTGTCTCTAATGCATTTCTTCATGGACATCTCCAAGAACATGTCCTCTGTCAACAACCTACTGGGTTCATTGATGCTGCCCAACTTGATGCAGCGTGTCTTCTTGACAAATCTCTTTACGACCTCCGACAGGTGCCCCGTGCCTGGTTCACTCGGTTCGTGGAGTTCTTCATCAAACTCGGATTCCGGGCAACAAGATCAGATTCCTCACTTTTTGTTCCTCACCGTGGCACCGACACCGCCTATCTTCTTCTATATGTCGATGACATTGTCCTCACCGGCTCCAACTCTGCCCTACTTCACGAGATTGTCGATAGGCTCCAAGACGAGTTCGCTGTTCGGGACATGGGTGCCCTCAGCTTCTTCCTCGGCATTGATGTCAAACAAACCAGGGATGGCTTCTACCTCACTCAAGACAAGTATGCCATGGACATCCTCAAGCATGCCGAAATGATGAGCTGCAAGCCCATCGCCACACCGATCGACACCAAAGGCAAGCTCAACGCTGATAGACCTACTGTCGACGACACCCACTCCTACCGTAGCCTAGTGGGCGCTCTTCAATATCTGACAATGACACAACCCGACATCACCTTTGTCATGCAACAGGTGTGTCTACACATGCATGACCCTCGCATGCCGCACCTTGCACTGCTCAAGCGCATCCTTCGATACATGGGCTTCTCCTTTGCACATTGACGAACTTCAGTGTCACCATGTACTCTGACATGGATTGGGGCGGCTGCCCTGACACCAGGCGTTCGATGTCTAGCTTCTATGTCTACCTTGGTGTAGGGTTGAGATGGCAGACTAGAGGGGGTGAATAGTCCTTTCTAAAATTAACTGCACCGACTAACCGAAACAAATGCAGAAATAATACTTTTGGTCTAGCCAAGACTACACCCCTATATCTAAGTTCACAAGCACCTTATGAAGATCTTAATTAAGCAACAAAGGTGCTGGGCTAGCTAGAGCTCACTGTAAGGAAAATGGACCCTTGGCCCATTTACTTTGGATTTTGGTGTTTGATGATCAACACAACCAAATTGGACTAATGAATTTGCAAGTGATTGTTTTATAGTTCAATAGGATGCAAGACATGACTTGGACGAAGGCGACGTGATGATCCGATGATCAGCACCATAACCAAGACCTTAGGAGCACAAGAGAAGACTCAAGATATCAAGCAAAGTCCAAGCATGAAGATAGGAACCAAGCCATACGCAAGATCATGAAGAAACAAGCTCGCAGAGGCGACTGAACGCTGGAAGAAGCGACCGGACGCTGGACCAGAGGCTCGGCAGCCAGGTGTCATCAGCAGCAACTAGATGCTATTGGCAACCGACCAGACGCAGGGCAGCAGCGTGCAATCGAGTACAGAGAGGTTCTAGAGCAGCAAAACTTTGACCGGATGCGTCCGGTGGCAGGTGACCAGACGCTGGTTGCGTCCGATCAAGTGTTCGCGGCTCCAACGGTCGGGACGACCGGACGCGTCTAGTCAGGATGAGTTCAGCGTCCGGTCAGTAGCAGAAAAGCGGGATTTCATCCCCAACGGCTACTTTCTCAGTGGGGCTTATAAATACAACCCCCAACTGGCCAAATGAGGAGGGTGGAGCTAAGGAAACATACCAAGGGTGTTGATACACCATTTTAGTGATCTCCACTTGCATAGAGCTTAGTGATTCATTAGGTGATTAGCGTAGGTGCTTTGCGAAGTGCTTAGGTTGATTAGACCATCGCTCATGCGCTTGCTCTAGGTTTAGGCCTAGTGTTTAGTGAGGTTTGTATACCTCTTACCACTTGGTGCTTGCGCGCACCATTATTGTACATCAGAGGGGCTTGAAGTCTTGCGAGATAACACCAACCAGCGTTTGTGGTGTGGCCGCCACCGTGTACTGGAGGGAACAAGGCCCGTGGCGTTTTGGCCGGAACCTTGATAGTGAAGACGGCGGGGAGCATCTGGGAGAGGCTTGCCAAAAGGCACGTCGGAGACCCACTTGCGCGTGGGGAAGGCCTGAGGCTATCCACGGAGTTACCCGACCGGGAGCTTGGCCCTTGCGAGGGATTCCTTGCGAGGGGCTCCAACGAGGACTAGGGGGAAGCTTGCACGCTTCTCAATACCTCGGTAAAAATACCAGAGTCATCGACGGGAGTTTGCATATCTCTACCTTGCTCTTTAGCTTCCGCATTTACATTGATTGAATTACTCCTTTTGCGGTAGAGATAGCAACACACTAGCAAAACCGTAGTTGCACATTTAGATAGTTTATCTTTTGCATAGGTTTTGATAAGGTTAGAAAAAGAGGCCATAGTTTAGAGTTAGAATTTTAAGTTGCCTAATTCACCCCCCCTCTTAGGCGTCACGGTCCCTTCAATTGGTATTAGAGCCAGTTGGATTAATTTGGACCTTTGGCTTAACCGCCATTGAGTCGACGCTATTTAGAGTTGTTGAGATGGATACCTCTAGGCCTCTGCACTTTGACGGCACTAACTTCCCTTACTATAAGGCTAGAATGGCTTGCCACCTTGAGGCGGTTGATTTGGGTGTATGGAGGGTCACTCATGATGGGATGAAATCCATCAAGAATCCTGAAAACCCCCACAAAGAGTGATGAAAAAGAAATGCATTTCAATGCTAGAGCTAAAAATTGCTTGTTTGAATCATTTAGTATGGATGTGTTTAACCAAGTATTCACTTTAAATATGGCACATGAAATTTGGTTAAAACTCCAAGAGCTCCATGACGGCACAAGTAATGTTCAGGATCAAAAACATTGTCTAGCTAAACAAAATTATGATTCCTTTACAATGAATGATGATGAGCTTGTTTGTGATATGTATTCTCGTTTGAATCTAATTATCAATGAGCTCCATTCAATAGGATTAATAAAGCTAGATGATGCGGACATCGTGAGGAAGATCATCTACGTGCTACCACAAAAGAAATATGCAAGCATCATCACCATCCTTCACAATATGGAGGACTTGAGCACCATGACCCCGGACATAGTCATTGGCAAATTAGTGGCATTTGAAATGTCACGTAAGATGGGTCAAGAAGAAGCCTCTTCATCAAGCAAAGGCAAAGCTCTCACATGTAGCGAGAAAAAGAAGATGAAGGGCAAGCAAGTTGAGACAAGCTCAAGCTCAAGCTCCTCAAGTGAAGATGAAGAAGAAGATGAGGACAATGATAATGATGATGAACATTCAAGTGATGATGATCAATCTTCCTGCTCTACCTCCGACCTTGATGAAGAATCAATCAAACTAATCAACAAGGTGGAGAAGATGATCCAAAGGCTCTATGTCAAGGGTGTGCCCATCCAAATTCAAGATCTCATTTTCACCAATCAAAGAAATGAGCAAAGAAAGAGAGGATGCTATGGATGCGGCTGAGTTGGGGCACTTTGTGGAAGTTTGTCCAAACAAGCCTACACCCAAGATAAGAAGAAGGCATGCAAGAACCAAGCCCTCACATCAATAAGATCATGGAATGATTCTTCAAGTGAAGAAGAACACCATCACAAGAGGCGAAGGCCGCAAGCACTCATCATCAAGCTCTTCTCGTGTGTGCCTTATGGCATGAGGTAATGAAAGCTCATCCTCTAGTGAGAGTGATAGTGATGATGATATGCCTTCTTATCATGAAATTGTGCAACAAAATCTTAATTATGCTAAGGTTTGCACTAGTCAACAAAAGAAGCTCAAAAGTTTAAAAGAAAAGCTAGATAGTTCACAAGAAGCATACAAAACTTTGCTTGAACAATATGAGAACTTTCCTAATCTCAATGTTGAACTATCTACTAAAATTGAGCAACTTAAGGCTAGTGCAACAACAAATGAATGCACAATCAATGATGAGCAACTTGTAAAGAAAAATGAAAAATTAAAAGAAAAGTTAGCTAGCTCTCAAGATGCTTATAAAAGTTTGTTTGCAAAAATGGAAACCATGTGCAAACATTGTGATGAGCTAACTAATAAAGTTGCTAATCTTGGAGCCGTTAGTACAACCCCCACCAAGGCATCTAAAAATAAAAGTTCTATCCTTAACATGTCTAAAAAGGATGCCTCTACTTCTTTGTAATGATTTATGTTTAGACTCACCTTTGTGCAACCAAGTTTGTGTTGAGAAAGTTGTTGTAGATACATGCACACAAGAGGTTGCAAAGGAGAATGAGCAACTCAAGCAAGAAGTAGCTCGCCTCACCAAGGACTTGACTCAAGTGAAAGGCAAGGCGAAGCATACCTAACTTCATCAAGATAACACCAGTAAAGGGAGTGAAGAAGCTTGATGAAGGACAAACCAGTGGTTTGTTACGTGTGCCACAAGGAAGGCCACAAGTCCTATGAGTGCAAGGAGAATGGGGGCGAGCAAAGAAGAAAGAGAAGAAGCAAGCAAGCAAGCTCTCCAACACCTACACCAACAAGGTGGACAAAAAGGCCTCCACACCCTATCTTTTGAAGAAGAAGAAAAATGACAAGGTAGTATCCATCAAGGTGAACAAGCAAGCCAACAATGGGGTCAAACGCTTTTGGGTGCCAAAGGAAATCATTTCCAACATGAAAAGCACCAAGAAGGTTTGGATCCCGAAAGGGAAGTGAGAAGTCCAATGGACTTTGGGGAATTTGGAGACTTGGCAAAGTATTGATGTATTTCATGGGGTGCATCATGATGGACAAAATCATTGCCAAGTGGGTTAGTGAATACTATGGACCCAAATTTCCCTTCCCATGTTAGGTAACTAGATTCTATTTGCTTTAATTGGTATTAGATTTAAATTTTCCTACAATTGGTCTCTTTTAGCATCTAGTTACTATTGATGCCTAGGTTTGCATTTGCATGCTTATATCTTTTGTCATGCATACACTAGGTATTTCATATGGTAGGCTTGCTCGGTTTCATTCCTATTCCTTGGAGCAATCCTACATGGTTTAAAATTGTTTAGGAGCACGGCACATAGCTTGTTCTTCAATTGTTCATCTAATATGTGCCAAAGTACAAATTGTAGATAATTTCTCCCGAATATCATCTTCAAAAATGATTCTCACATTCATGAGAAGTCATCTTTCAAGTGGTATTTTTTATTCTAAAATCAATGTGCATGCTTCCAACAAGTATTCCATACTTGTGTGCACAAATTTAGGGGGAGGTTACTCTACAAGTTGGATGCTTTGAGACTAACACCTTTTTCAAGCTTATCATGTGTGTAGTAGTCTCATTGCAAGAAAAATGGAGTCCCCAGAGTTAAGCATCATACTTTAAAGATCCACCACCGGTTGCAAGTGGTAGAAATCAAATTGGTTTCCGCATGTGGTATTTCTAAACCAATATCATCATGTTGATTTCATTTTGATATTTATATGCTTTCTCCATGCATTATATAGATTAAATTCCCTTGAGCAATAACTTGCTAATTATGCATATACTTTGCCTTCTATCATATGTATGTATATATTTAGGGGGAGCTTAATCTATATAATGTGAGAGTCAAATTTTGTGATCTATTCCACTCTACATACAAAGGATCACAAAGTTTGACCCTCCCTTGTGCTACTAATGTCTTCCTTTTCGGTGCTTGATTCCAAAGGGGGAGAATTTAGAGGACCAAAAGCAAGCATTGATTTGTAATAATGGTTCGAGAAAGGGAGGATAGTGGATTATGGATTAGCCTAAGTAATGGGAAAACTTGTAGGAAGCAAGGCTTAAATCCATAATACCACATGGGGACATTTGCAAGGGCAAGATAAGTTTCTATATAGTCTTACAAGTAGTATCTTTTAGCATCATATAATCTTGCCCCTTGCATTGCATCCTAGCAAGTAGGTAGTTTTTAAATTTCAAAATTCTATTATTTGCTTGCTTTGGTTGTGTTGTCATCAATCACCAAAAAGGGGGAGATTGTAAGGAAAATGGACCCTTGGCCCATTTACTTTGGATTTTGGTGTTTGATGATCAACACAACCAAATTGGAATAATGAATTTGCAAGTGATTGTTTTATAGTTCAATAGGATGCAAGACGTGACTTGGACGAAGGCGACGTGATGATCCGATGATCAACACCATAACCAAGACCTTAGGAGCACAAGAGAAGACTCAAGATATCAAGCAAAATCCAAGCATGAAGATAGGAACCAAGCCGTACACAAGATCGCAAAGAAACGATCTCGCAGAGGCGACCGGACGCTGGACCGGATGCAGGAAGAAGCGACCGGACACTGGACCAGAGGCTCGGTAGACAGGCGTCATCAGCAGCGACTGGATGCTGGCGGCAACCGACCAGACGTAGGGCAGCAGTGTCTGATCGAGTACAGAGAGGTTTCAGAGCGGTGAAACTGCGACCAGACATGCGCTTGCTCTAGGTTTAGGTCTAGTGTTTAGTGAGGTTTGCATACCTCTTACCACTCGCTGCTTGCGCGCACCATTGTTGTACATCGGAGGGGCTTGAAGTCTTGCGAGGTCACACCAACTGCGTTTGTGGTGTGGCCGCCACCGTGTACTGGAGGGAACAAGGCCCATGGCGTTTCAGGCTGGAAGCTTGATAGTGAAGACGGCGGGGAGCATTCGGGAGAGGCTTGCCGAAAGGCATGTCAGAGACCCACTCACGCGTGGGGAAGGCCCGAGGCTATCCACGGAGTTACCCAACCGAGAGCTTGGAACTTGCAAGGGATTCCTTGTGAGGGGCTCCAATGAGGACTAGGGGGAAGCTTGCGTGCTTCTCGATACCTCGGTAAAAATACCGGAGTCGTCGACGGGAGTTTGCATATCTCTACCTTGCTCTTTAGCTTCCGCTTTTACATTGATTGAATTACTCCTTTTGCGATAGAGATAGCAACACACTAGCAAAACCGTAGTTGCACATTTAGATAGTTTATCTTTTGCATAGGTTTTGATAAGGTTAGAAAAAGAGACCATAGTTTAGAGTTAGAATTTTAAGTTGCCTAATTCAACCCCCCCCTCTTAGGCATCACGGTCCCTTCACTCACCTAAATAATTCTAGAGCAAGGTCACACAAACCTATGCACTAGTACTTTGCACAACCGAGGGAGCTCCTACACAATCTAGTAAGCAAAAGCACAAAGCTCCTAAGCTCACTAGCAATGCTCAATAACAAGGCTATACAAGTGTAGCACCCGGTTTTAAGAACAAAACCAGATATGCACCATATGTGAGCACAGGAAGTCAAATCTCACATATAGCTACAAATAAGGGTAATATCAATAGGCAATGCTTAAATACATAACATATTAGTATAAAGAATATAACCTCAGAGTATAGACAGTGTAAAGACAACTCCGATCTTCAGGCAAAGACTCCAAATCCATTGGGACAACTGACTGGTTGATCATAAGCCTAACTCCTCCATACTCTAGCAATCTGGTACCCATCCGAGATTTTCATCCAAATATTTGAAAAGTAAAGCAAGTGTAAGTACATGTCGTACTCAACAAATATAACATGGGGTTCATGAGGCTCAAAAGGCTGACACTGGTTAACTGCGATTAGCTTTTAGTGAGTCATGATTTTAGCAAAGGAGTAGCAACAAGTTTATCGTAAGCCCATATAAACACATGATCAGGTAAACATGAATAATGAATAGCATAAACAATTAACCATTAGTGAGCATCTTCATCATCCATATCATTAGTGTTCATCATCTATTCCGTAAATGTTCCAAGGCTGCTCGTGATCGTGAGCGCGGCTAATATACCAGTTTTCAACTCTGCAGAGGTTGTACACTTTCACTATGAGTCATGATTTACCCTTTCACCCGAGGCGGTCAACCTCTTGACCCACTACCAAGGAAGGTCGGCAGGGTTCACTATGAAGCCTTTCAAAGGTTCGTCTAACAAGTTAGGGCCATTAGATTCACTCGGCAAACAGACATAGAGCCCCCCTTCCCGATGGCACAATGACGCGCAGCCTATACTCAAGGGGACAGAGGTCGCCCTATACCCGATTCGTCAAGCCATTCTTACGCCAATAAAGGTAACCACTAACAAGCTAGAAAAGGTCCTCATACCGAGCTAAAGCCAGAGCGATATAGCCCTCACAGTTGTATTGTAAGTCCCGGATGATCACTTACAAATAAGTCCTTAGGGAGAGGAATCTAGAGCACCATAAAAATTGCCCAATGCTCTAGCCCCCTTGTTCCATGTTGCTAAAAAGCATCTTTTAATGTTTATTGCATATTACATTAGTCAAGTTACAAGATCATGGTTGTAGTTGAGTACTAGCAAAGCTACCCAATGCAATACTCCATAGGAATCAAGGTATAGGGTAACAAAATACTAGGAAATCCTTAGTGGTAGTCAAGGTAGACATATGCAATATGAATTAAGTGATTAAAGATGAATAGGACAACAAGGATGATCCCATGTTATACTTGCCTTAAAACACTGATCCTTCGGTAAGCTTTAATCTTCAACGTTCTTCTTCTTCTTGATCACCACGTATATCTCACCGACTGGACGTCATCATAAAGCACCACACAAACATCCATACAATCATACACGAAGCAAACAATAGAGCTAAATTAGAACAGTGCACCAATCATAGAAAAATAAGTAAAAGAGTTTGAAACATGATTCTACACATCACTACGAACACATAGTCGCGAGAAGCATGCTAATCGGAGCTTCGGTGAAAAAGATACATCTACCGAAAGATCTACTTTATACGTGGAAAAGGAAACTATAGGCTTCCCATTTTAAATATATATAAGATATTTTATAAATAATATAAATTGAATTAAGTCAAATTTAGATTTAAATTATAAAACTAAAGTAAAATAAATCATATTTTATTTACAAAACCCAGTTGCATAATTGTTATTTAAGATATGATTCAAACCATGAAATTCTAGTATTAGTGACATGATAAACACTGTTACTAACGCGTAGATCTCGTTGCTATGAATCTAACGCAACTTGAATGGCTCAAAACGGAGTTGAAACGTAGAAGATATGAAATAAACAAGATTTTCTTTATTAAAATAATAAATTAAATCTAATCATGAATTTTAAAAGTTGAAACCTACTTAATAGTAGTATTAACATGTAGATTATGAAATTACGAACCTAACGCAATTTGAACGGATCAAATTGGAGTTAAAACGGAGAAGATATGAACAAAAGAGTTTCAACGGCGGGTGATTGGCTCCTCGGCGAGATCTGTCGATGGCACAAGGCTTGCTCGGGGCGAGGACAGAGCGAGATAGGGCGTGGGGTAGGTAGCGGCGGGCACGGGCATCTAGTTTTAAGGACTGGCTCGGCTTGGGGCGCATGCAAAACGGAGGGAGAAGTGGGGCAAGCATGGACTCCACAGCGGCGTCGGAGTCCAGTTCGGCGACGACACGAGGAAGAAGAAAGAAACCGGCTGACATAGGGGCCCAGGGTGCTAGCGTCAGGCGAGAGAGAGGAGGGAGGGGACGCACGGGCAGCGTTCGCGCAGATTGGGCCGATGCGTGGAGGGGGTCGCGGGGTAGCACTGCTGGGCCAAAGGAGAAGGGAGCGTACTGGTCCGGCTCGGGATGGAGCAAGATGGGCCGCGCGGAAGAGCAGTCCAAGCCGAAGGGGAAAAAATGGGAAACAGCGCGGAAAAGCAATGGGCCTCCTGGAGAAGAACTGGGCCGCGGCCAAAACCGAGGAAGGAGAGGGAAAATACAGAAATTTTTTCTATTTTCTTTTCATATTTTAGAACCCAATTAAATACAAATCAAATTTGAACATGGTTTTCAAATACACTCTCCAATCCAAATAAAAATGAAAAATATTAGTGAGTTTCCCAAAAATAAATTTAACAACTTTTTAAATTCTTTTATTTTTCAAATTTTCTTTTCTTTCTTTTCTTTTACTTCAAAGGCATTTTTAATTTCATTTGCAAAAGCAATTTAACCCATTTGAAGTTTTTAATCAAAACCACTCAACCAAATAAACCAAATGCAAGGGCATGTATGCACAAACATGTTGCTAAACCTTATGATGAATTTTAATTTAATGAAAAATTTTATTTTCCTATGTTTTCATGTGCACAATAATTCACAAATAAATCATTTTAACTCTATTTTCAAAAGTGGCAAATTTTGGGGTGTTACAATTCTACCCCCCTTAAGATGAATCTCGTCCCCCGAGATTCGGATGACGTCGACTAGGAGATAGGAATACTTTGCCTTTGAATTCTTCTTTACTTCCTCGTGCAGTTCCATCGTCTTGATAAGGATCCCACTTTACTTTGCACACCTATTGACCTTACTCCAAATAACTTATCAAAAGGGTTCCAAGATTCTGATAGATACTCCAAACGATACTCAGGTTACTTCAATCACTAAGCACCTTTCCTATAATACCAATTTTCTTACTTAAAATACTTATCTTCCAACAGAGCCTAACAAATCTCTTGGTTAGAAGGATATTCTACTACCATCCTTCAAAACATTAATGATCCTGGTCAAGTTGCTCAAACTTGGAATACAATTCTTAGTCCTTGGTGTCACCCGAACCTTCTTAGCACAATTCTCCGTTGCTAAGGGCATCGGCTGCGACTTCTTCTCCAGGTGATAGCACTTTTCCAAGTCATAATTAATATCGTTCCAACGAGGGTAACACAAGCTCAAGACCAACTTAGTGAAGATGTCCTATAGATTCTTGTGTTCCTCCTAGATATCACTTTTACTTCTAAAAAGACAGTACTTCCATGCTCCACAATGGATAACTCCAGATGCATGTTAGGTAGTTCAACTTACGCTTCCTTAGTCGACTTAATGAACTAGCCACTACTTTGCTTCTCGTATCAGGACATATCCCACACCCTGGCAAGGTGCATCATTATAGCTATAAAACTCTTGTCCGGATCTAGCAAAGCTAATACTTAGATTTTACTTCAATCTTTTCTTGGACTCCTTCAACACTTAGTTGGGGTCTCTTGATCCAAACTAACTTGAAAGCTTCTCCGATAGCTCTACCAAAATCTTGATGATCTTGGTTAAACCTCCCTTGAACCTTTAATCAAACTTCTTTGAGACTCTGAGTTTCTCTCACATCTTTGGGTACCACCATGCTTGTGCTGCACAAACTAGAACGTAGGATACATCACCTTACAAATTCTTCAACTTGGCTACCCCCCTTAAGAAAAGATAAACTAGGGGACACCTAAAGTATAGCTTGCATCTGCTTCTAGATGAGTTAACTAATATCAAGATGTTCTGACATCCCAACGATACTCTTGTGTATGGGCAAGAACAAGAAACCTGAAATTCCTCGCGAGCATAAAATAGCAGCATCGTAAAATGGCTGTAACTCTCATTCTGTTAATCCAATGAAGTTGTATCTTATACCGTTGGAAATCTTATAAAATTCTCCACAACTTCCTTATAGAACACTTTTCCTAATTATTGAGTTAACTTGGTCGAAAATAGTGCACAATAGAAACTACCCCAGATTCCAAACAGCACAGATGCATCACCATGTGATTTTCGTATCTCCATAACCAAAATAGCTATCAAGCTGATTCTTACGCTCAGAGAAAGATATTGAAATCTACTATTGTCCAAAATTTTCTTATGATTTTTTATCATCCAAAGTCAGAGATATAAGACAAAGAGTACAGACTGCTCCGAAAAGATAGTATAGAGAGAACAGAGGAAAACCATAACCCAACTATTTATTTCACTAATCCTTATACCTTAGGCCTATAAGCTAAATGAAATTGTGGGAACACCCAACAAGATCATTGCAATTATTACAAAAATCCAAAACAAGCATAAGCATAATGACAATTCAACAAACAATAAAAATGCACAATTCAATCATTGACTCAACTTGCGATACTATCAGTGCTCATCATGCTAGGGGTAACAATTCTAAGACTTATCTTCAGATTATGCAAGAAGGTGGTGAGGAACAGTTCTAATAGCATATCAAATCAAGGAGTGAAGATGAAGAACAAGGACTTTAAAATAAGCACCAAGGTAGAGATGAATATCAAGGATAGAGATATAGTAGAGAAGAAAATATCAAGGCTCATAGACCAAGGGTTTTTGTAGCAACTTCTAAACCTTAGAACTGACTAATTTCTACTAAGCTTGCGTCCTACAGTCAGCATTGCTCTGATACCACTTTGTAGCACCCGGTTTTAAGAACAAAACCAGATACGCACCATATGTGAGCCCAGGAAGTCAAATCTCACATATAGCTACAAATAAGGGTAATATCAATAGACAATGCTTAAATACATAATATATTAGTATAAAGAATATAACCTCAGAGTATAGACAGCGTAAAGACAACTCCGATCTTCAGGCGAAGACTCCAGATCCATAGGGACAACTGACTAGTTGATCACAAGCCTAATTCTTCCATACTCTAGCAATCTGGTACCCATCCAGGATTTTCATCCAAATATTTGAAAAGTAAAGCAAGCGTAAGTACATGTCGTACTCAACAGATATAATATGGGGTTCATGAGGCTCAAAAGGCTGACACTGGTTAACTGTGATTAGCTTTTAGTGAGTCATGATTTTAGCAAAGGAGTAGCAACAAGTTTATCGCAAGCCCATATAAACACATGATCAGGTAAACATGAATAATGAATAGCATAAACAATTAACCATTAGTGAGCATCTTCATCATCCATATCATTAGTGTTCATCATCTATTCTGTAAATGTTCCAAGGCCACTCGTGACCGTGAGCACGGCTGATATACCAGTTTTACACTCTGCAGAGGTTGTACACTTTCACTGTGAGTCGTGATTTACCCTTTCGCACGAGGCGGCCAACCTCTTGACCCACTATCAAGGAAGGTCGGTAGGATTTACTATGAAGTCTTTCAAAGGTTCGTCTAACAAGTTAGGGCCATTAGATTCACTCAGCAAACAGACATAGAGCCCCCCTTCCCGATGGCACAATGACTGCGCAGCCTATACTCAAGGGGACAGAGGCCGCACTATACCCGATTCATCAAGCGATTCTTATGCCAATAAAGGTAACCACTAACAAGCTAGAAAACGTCCTCATACTGAGCTAAAGCCATAGCCATATAGCCCTCACAGCTGTACTATAAGTCCCGGATGATCACTTACAGATAAGTCCTTAGGGAGAGGAATCTAGAGCACCATAAAAATTGCCCAATGCTCTAGCCCCCTTGTTCCATGTTGCTAAAAAGCATCTTTTAATGTTTATTGCATATTACAATAGTCAAGTTACAAGATCATGGTTGTAGTTGAGCACTAGCAAAGCTACCTAATGCAATACTCCATAGGAATCAAGGTATAGGGTAACAAAATACTAGGAAATCCTTAGTGGTAGTCAAGGTAGACACATGCAATATGAATTAAGTGATTAAAGATGAATAGGACAACAAGGATGATCTCATGCTATACTTGCCTTAAAACACCGATCCTTTGGTAAGCTTTAATCTTCAACGTTCTTCTTCATCTTCTTGATCACCACGTATATCTCACCGACTGGACTGTAATCATAAAGCACCACACAAACATCCATACAATCATACACAAAGCAAATAATAGATCTAAATTAGAATAGTACACCAATCATAGAAAAATAAGTGAAAGAGTTTGAAACACGATTCTACACATCGCTACGAACACACAGTCGCGAGAAGCACTGCTAATCGGAGCTTCGGTGAAAAAGATACATCTATCGAAAGATCTACTTTATATGTGGAAAAGGAAACTATAGGTTTCATTCATTTTAAATATATATAAGATATTTTATAGATAATATAAATTGAATTAAGTCAAATTTAGATTTAAATTATAAAACTAAAGTAAAATAAATCATATTTTATTTACAAAACCTAGTTGCATAATTATTATTTAAGATATGATTCAAACCATGAAATTCTAGTATTAGTGACATGATAAACACTGTTACTACCATGTAGATCTCGTTGCTATGAATCTAACGCAACTTGAATGGCTCAAAACGAAGTTGAAACATAGAAGATATGAAATAAACAAGATTTCCTTTATTAAAATAATAGATTAAATCTAATCACGAATTTTAAAAGTTGAAAACCTACTTAACAGTAGTATTAACATGTAGATTATGAAATTACGAACCTAACGCAATTTGAACGGATCAAATCAGAGTTAAAACTGGAGAAGATATGAACAAAAGAGTTTCAGTGGCAAAACTGGGAATATTTTGAACCGTTTTTGGATTTAAAATAATTAAAATCAATTTAAAAACAATCTCTGGACCGAGCATCATTTTTGGAAAAGCATAGGGGTCAAAACGCATGATCCAGGGCATTTATTGAAATACTTTTAAATACTACTGGACCGCGGGTTTATTTCGGGGAAAGAGAGGGGCCTTTGTGCTAAAGGTATGGCGGCGGTCGGCGCTGACTGGGTCGTCGCCAGCGTGGAGCCACGTGGCGGATCGGCATAGGCGGGTTCATGGTGAACCGGCTGGCGTGGCATGGTAGGCAGGGTTCATGGGTCCATCGTGGACCGGTTACGAAGGGGTATGGATCGGATCTAATCTGGATCGTTCATCTAGTATCGGATGGTTGGGAGGGGACTGACGAGGCCGGCCAGCCGGAACAGGACCGAGAGTGGTGGCGCCATGGTTGGAGGTGGCAATGCATGCAGAAAACGACTTATGGGTCACGGTTAACCGAAATGAGAGCACCAGAAGAACAAGGAGATGACGGCGAGCTCGTATAGGTGGTTTACCTCGGTGCGGTGCGAACGGAGGCGACTCGGCGCACGGTGAGGCGGACGGTGACCACCTACAGGCGTTCGGCAATGACGGGTGAACAACAGCGAGCAGCAGAGAAAGAGGGGAAAGCATAGGAAGCTTCGTACCCTCAACGCAGAACTCGGCAGGGGTACAAGAGCGTCGGGAAAGCAACGATGGTGAAGGACTACGGCAGCGGGTGACTGGCTTCTCGATGAGATCTGTCGATGGCACAAGGCTGGCTCAGGGCGAGGGTAGAGCGAGATAGGGCATGGGGTAGGTAGCGGTGGGCACGGGCATCTAGTTTTAAGGGCTAGCTCGGCTTGGGGCGCACGCAAAACAGAGGGAGAAGTAGGGCGAGCACAGACTCCACAGCGGCGTCAGAGTCTAGTTCGGCGATGACACGAGGAAGAAGAAAGAAACCGGCTAACATGGGGGCCCGGGGTGTCAGCGTCAGGTGAGAGAGACGAGGGAGGGGACGCGCGGGCGGCGTTCGCGCGGATTGGGTCGACGCGAGGAGGGGGTCGCGGGGCAGCGCTGCTGGGCCAAAGGAGAAGGGAGCGTACTGGGCCAGCGCGGGAAGGAGCAAGATGGGGCACGCAGAAGAGCAGTCCAAGCCGAAGGGAAAAAAACGGGAAACAGCGTGGAAAAGCAATGGGCCTCCTGGAGAAGAACTGGGCCACGGCCAAAACCGAGGAAGGAGAGGGAAAATACAGAATTTTTTTTCTATTTTCTTTTCATATTTAAAAACCCAATTAAATACAAATCAAATTTGAACATGGTTTTCAAATACACTCTCCAATCCAAATAAAAATGAAAAATATTAGTGAGTTTCCCAAAAATAAATTTAACAACTTTTTAAATTCTTTTATTTTTCAAATTTTCTTTTCTTTCTTTTCTTTTACTTCAAAGGCATTTTTAATTTCATTTGCAAAAGCAATTTAACCCATTTGAAGTTTTTAATCAAAACCACTCAACCAAATAAACCAAATGCAAGGGCATGTATGCACAAACATGTTGCTAAACCTTATGATGAATTTTAATTTAATGAAAAATTTTATTTTCCTATGTTTTCATGTGCACAATAATTCACAAATAAATCATTTTAACTCTATTTTCAAAAGTGGCAAATTTTGGGGTGTTACAACAAGCCAAATTATAGAGCGTAAATTACTTAGCTACACAAACTAAGCAATGTGACTAACAAGGTTACTCAAACCAAATTAGCCATGCAAGGGAGCAACTTCTATGCTTCACAAGCAAGAAGGTAACTAGCCAACTACACAAGTCAACTAATTACAAGAGCAACTACACAAGTACAATGTATAAGAAAGTAATTTTAAGCTTGTGTAAAGGGGATGCAAACCAACGGGAAGACAAGGATGACACTGCGATTTTATCCTGAGGTTCACGTGTTTTCCAACACGCTAGTCCCCATTATGTCGGCCGCTCACTTGGTGGTTTGGCAGCTAATTGGCATCACCCGCCAAGCCCGCACATCGGGCACCACAAGAACCAACCTCGAAAGTGAGGGTAGCTCAATGACACGCTCTACTAGAGTTGCTCTTCACGATCCCCGTGGGGTGAGCACAATCCCCCTCAGAAATCCTCCTTCGGAGCACCATACAATCTTCTCGTGTGCTTCAATGGAGTCATAAGCCACCAAGCCATCTAGGAGGTAGCAGCCTCCAAAAGTAACAAGCACCACCGGCTTGCAACACGGTCACCTAGTGCCACTTGATGCAAACTCACGATGCAATCGCACTAGAATCACACTCTCTCGCAATTGGATGCAACCACTATGTGCACAAAGTTAGTTAGAGGCTCTCCTAGCACTCCCCAAGCATGGACACTAAGTCCCAAGGGTGCTAAGCAAGTTCCAATGCCGGCCACACACTCCTTTTATAGCCCTAAGGGCTAAAATAGTCGTTACCCCCTTCATCCTGATTTCTGCGAACTGACCGGACTCATTGACCGGACTCACCCCAGAGTCCGGTCTAGAGTCTGGTCACAGAGTTCGGTCACTCCTCATGCGCCACGTGTACTAGTCATTCGAAGATGACCATTGCTCACCAACGGCTACCTCCCGCACGCGCATACTCCTGACCGAACGCGCCTAGGTCCAGTGACCGAACACGCCGAGGCCAAGTCCGGCCACCAACGCGCCTCTGCACAACTGATCGGACTCCCTTTTCTCCTATGACCGGGCTTGACTCTCCCAGAGTCCGATTATTTCTAGAGAGGTTCTAGAGAGCTCTTTTGATGACCAGATGTGTCATGTCATCACTGACTGGACTCTTCGTGTGTCCGGTCGCTCCTAGATGCGTTAAAAACACTGACTAGACTCTCGACCAGACTCGCAGGTACTGACCTGACGCGTCCGGTCACAGACCTTTCAGCACTAAAATGGCTATAACTCCTAGCTCCGAACTCCGATTTCGATGATCTTGGATATTTTGGAAAGCTTATTCAGAGGGCTACACAACACACTTGCTTATTTGATCCAAAGCGCAGTGGATCAATGCAGAATTCCAAATCAAGAGCCATCCTATACTTCAGAGTACATCGAAAAACCTCTCTTCTCCACGTTGATCCAATTCAACTCCAATAACTTCTCCTTTGCAAATGTGCCAAGACCACCGAGTACAAGTGTGTTAGCATTTTCACAAATATTTTTCAAAGGATTAGTCACTCAATTCACCAAGCCACTCGATCCTAGCAATGTCGCAAAGTTAGATCGTTCAAGTGGCACTAGATGACCGATATGCAAACAAGTTTGCCCCTCTTGATAGTACGGCCATCTATCCTAAACCCGGTTATCAACTTCTCTACACGCCTATGACCCGTAAAATGAAATGCCTAGGTTATACATTTGCCTTGTGCATTCCATTCCATCTCCTCTATTGTTGATACAACACATGCACCGACCAATCACCAAATGATATGATCCACTCTATATCATCACGTGACTATATTGGTTCATCGATCTTGACTTCACTTGTTCTTCACCGTTGCTTCGGTCCATCGGCGCCAAGTCATCACTCAACTTGCCCTTCACACTTGCAACCAGTCCGTCGAGCCAAGTCTTGTCTTAATCTTCTCCACCTTGATCACATGACTCCATGTCATGTCTCATATGCAATGAACTCCTTCATCAGATGTTTGAGCTTTCCAACATCTCCAAGTCATTTCACCTTCATGGCAAAGGCTGCTCACACATGATGTACCTGTAGACTAATCACCTGTGAATCTCACATTAAACACAATTAGTCCACCTAGGTTGTCACTCAATTATCAAAACCAAACAAGGACCTTTCACTCGTCGACTCCCTCGTGTCGTGGTCCGTCGAAACGCCAGCCGACTGGTCTCACGGTCTAGTGCCTGAGGCCAAGTACCGTGCGGTGGCGAACACGGCTGCTAAGTGCATTTGGCTTCGCCAGCTCCTTCATGAACTCCGGTGCGACATCAAGAAAGCCACGGTGGTCTTCTACGACAACGTCTCTGCCATTTACATGATGACGGCTCGACATACACTTTGTTCGTGAACGAGTTCAGCTGGGCGAACTACGAGTTCTACATGTGCCCACAGGAGAGCAGTTCACGGATGTCAAGATGAAAGGCCTACCGACGACGTCCTTCGAACGTCTTCGTTCCGGTCTTTGTGTACCACCGCTAGAGCATTCAACTACGGGGGGTGATCTCTTGTACAGCATCACTCACCCATCAGACTACGGGGGGCCCTGGCGGGGGGGTGTTGAGGGACAGCGCCAAGACCACAAACGCCAACTGTCGTCACTGACCAGAGCCAGTGCGCGGTGACCACACGCACGGCGCACGCCCCCGGCGCCCATGTTGTACACTAGCACTTAGGTGCAGTTGCCAATTGAGCAACACATGTTGTAACTCATATAAACACATCAGAGATCAATGGAAACACTGTTGGCTCTCATTCCTACTTTCTACAAAGAGGATATTCTCTTAGAACTGGTTTGGTGGCATATGCTCCGGTACTCCTTTCTCAATAATTTGCACGCTTTTCAAAGCAGCCAATTAAAGTAATTAATTTTGTTTTTTATTTATTTTCTATCTGGGCCACGCTCGGACCACACCCTGTCACCGTGAGCCATTCCAAGATGTTGTCCAACCTAACCATTTGATTGCTCCTGGTCTTTCTATGAGATGTTTATTTGGGTTGTTTGTTCTGCAGGACCAGATATTAGTTGAAAATAAGAAAAGGACATGTGAGTTTGTGATGTATAATGCATATCTACTATTCTTCTAAACTAATTTCTCTGAACTGAAACGAGCGATCTGATAAATTGATGAGTCTTGCTTACTTTACTCTGGCAGTTCAACATTTTTAGATAGCCCGTGGCAACAAGCATGTTCATTGTATTGATTTTTCTGTTTTTTAGTTTGTGTACAAAGACAGTTAGGAGTTAAGTAAGTTTTATGTGATATTTACTTTGTAGCAGATATATGGAAGTAATGAAAGGTGGTTTTGTAATGTCGTCCAAGGGAAGGAAACAAAGCTGCAATTATTTGATAGTGTGTGATTAGAAGACTGACGAAGATGGATATTTATTTCTTGACATGAATAATCTTATTTGCATCTTTATGTAAAATGGTCTGTTAATTTGAAGATGAGATTTTCTCTATTAACTATGACTTATTAGCTGATTGAAATACAGCCATGCATACTGTAGTTAGGATCAATGAAGTAAATTTCTCGAAGTCATGAATTGTCTGATGTTCATACATGCACAAGATTGCCCTTTTCAGATTTTTCAGAATTTTTAAGTCAATATATCCTTTTCTTAAATTTTTCTGGATGGAACTCCCATTTATATTTTTATTTCTGTAGCAGATTTTTTTATGGAATATGCTTATATTTGTTTTGCATTTTTTTTTATAATTTTGGCATTCACCGAGAGTAATAATTGCTTGAGGCACGGAGTCATCAGACGTAAAATTCCTGCTGATCTCACACGTCCTTCCAAATGCACGACTAACGCAGATTCCAAAGTCCAAACGTGTGAAATTTCTCCCAGGTTCCATGCATGGATCGGGTGGTGGGCAGGGTTTGACCAAATCCACGTGTGGACTAGAAACCACGTGTATGCGATACACGATTAGCCAAACGAGCCCATGTGATGTGTGGGTGTCAACAACTCACATTGTTACGAATGGGCACGTGGTCCTGTGGTAGGATAGTCCAGTGGGACGCTACCCACTAACGTTTAAACCATGGTGTTTGCATATTTTTCTAGAATTTTTTCAGAAAATTTAGGGTATACGCACTGTCGGTGTTTTTGGACCACCGACGAGTAAATTTGTATTTGCGCGTCTGGCTCGGATGGTGTGCTCGGAGGACACAAGGGTTTATACTGGTTCGGGCGGAACGTCCCTACGTCCAGTTCACTGTTGTTCGTGTTACCGGCACTTGGTTTGCGGTAGGGGTTACAAACAGGCGAGAGAGGGAGAGGATCCCAAGTCTCTGGTACAAGGAGTGAACGGGTGCTGAAAGCTCGCTTGCCGCTCAGCCGTGTGCTCATGTCATGCTCTTGTGCTTTTTTGCCCCACTACGTAGGGCGCCCTGCTTCCCTTTTTATAGGCGAAGGGAAAGCGCGGGTTACAGAGGAGGAAAAGTAGAAGAACGAGAGAGAAGAAGGCTTTCAGGGTTGTCCGGGTCCTTCTCCTTTATGCGGGTCCCGCTGATCCTGTGGATGTTAACAGGGATGGCTCTATGTCGCGGCCCTGTTCGTCACTGGCGCCATGCGCAGGCGTCATCTACCGGTCATAGCGTTCCACTCCGTCACTGATGGACGTCGTGGTGAACTGACACGCCTATCAGCTTTCGTACGAGGGTTAGGCAGAACAACACCGGCACGTCAGACACTGTTCTTGATGTGAATCCCCAGGTATGGCCCGTCATGGCCACAGGTTACATCGAGGCATGCCAGCCTCTTCCCAGACGTCAGAGTTTTGACCCAGGCCCATACGCTTGGACCTGGAGTGGTTGGCGGTGGTATGGGTTCCCGTCGGGCGAGATGGAACTTGTGTCCTCAAGGTCGAGTGAGCGAAGCCCGTGACCTTGGGCGAGACAGAGCCCACGCCCAAGGGATCGGGCGAGACGGAGCCCGAGGTCGGGCGAGACAGAAACCATGTTTTTGGGGTCAGGCAAGGCGGAGCCCGCACCCAAGGGGTCGGGTGAAACGAAGACCGTGTCCTTTGGGTCGGGCGAGACGGAGCCCCGCATCCAAAGGGTTCGGGCAAGACGGAGCCCACGGCTTTGAGGTCGGGCGATACGGAGCCCGCGACCTTAGGGTCGGGCGAGACCTTTTAATACGTCTTGAGCTATCCGGGGAAGTCAGCGTCAGCGCTAACTTCCTTGCTTTGGGTATCCCTACTATCAATACCCGATAGTAGCCCCCGATCCAGCGGAGGAGTATAGTACTCCTTCGCAGGCTTTTTCGGACGGGAGGACTCTGATGGCCTTGGCCTTCTTTTTGTAGCCCATGGCGTGTCCTGGTAGGACGACGATTCCTTTTTTGTCGCGATCGGCCTTCTCGGGGGCATGTAACCGTAGGATTCGTGAGGTCCGCCGTCGTACTACGACCACGCATTCGGTCTCCTTGCCAGTCCAACTTCCCTCGAGCCCCCGCGTGCAGCAGGGGTCCAGTCGAGGGTCGGCTCATCTTTGTGATCGTCATCCCTCAAGCATTTTTTCGATAAAACAGAGGGGCTAAGCCATGCCATGTTTTTCCTTGATGGACGAAACATGATGCTCGGTGAGCTGTTAACGGGCTAGTCCGGCATGGGTCAGTTGGTGACCGACTCTAGACTCTTGGTGGCCAATCCATATAGTTCTTGGGTCTGTTCAGCCAGTCCTAAAGGCTCATTGCCTTTCTTCGAGGAAAAACCATGGACTGGGAACCGACCAAGACTCGAACGTGGGTCGGGATGCTTGCTGGCGCTCGTGCGCCTAGGTACTGGCCGCTAGTGGGCCCATCCCTTTTGACCCCTCGCACTAAGGGTGTCTTGGAGCGGCTGCGAACCCATCGGCGGGCCAGCCTTCAAACTCTTGATCCTAAATGGGCCATAGGAGCGTTTTCAGCTCCTGTATCCCTCCTTACCTGTGACGGTTCTCGTGCCTGTCTACACCGACGCCGAGCTGGATGACATTGAGAAGGAGGTGGCCCCTCTAACATAGGACTTACCTGCCAAGATAGAGGATGAGTTCATCCCCCCAAGAAATTAGTTAGGTAGATAAGCTAGGCGACGAACTTGTAATATGTGGACAAGCTCTTAAATTTCAGTTATGGCCAAACAGATTTTTAGCTCTTCTCCTCTTTTTGTATAAAAAGGTTAATGCGTTCTAACCCTTTCCATAGTTAAGGCTATAAAGCTCGGGGTGCGGGTGAAAAAACTCTGATCACGCTAGGTGAGCAAAAATGCCGTAGCCGCTGGGGCGTAGGTTTCTTACAGTCCGACCAGTTTTACTCAGCGCTCATTTCCACAACCCTTGCTTCTAGATCTTAACGAGAGAAAGGGTCGGGCACAGAGAATGTTTACCTATAGATATACTCTTATCAGCCCCCGAGTGAGGCCTGACCCCTTGCCATTGCTGGGGTCAGGTGTCACTAAAGATCAAGGAGTCGATAGTGAAACCGATGAGAGAAAGCTTGCGTAAATTAAAGGTAAAAGCGACATAGCTGTTCAATGTTCTGGGCATTGAAGAAGACTTCACCGTCGATGGTCCTGAGCCCCTTGCCTTTACTGGGGTTGGGTGTCACTGAAGATTGAGGAGTCGATAGCGAAACCGATAAGAGAAAGCATGCATAAATTAAGGGTAAAAGCGATGTAGCTGTTCGATGTTCTAGGCATTGACATAGATTTCGCCATCGTTGGTCTTGAGCTTATAGGTGCCTGGTCGGAGCACCTCCACGATGACGTACAGTCCTTCCCACGGCGGAGAGAGCTTGTGATGGTTCTTGTTGCTCTGGACGAGGCGGAGCACTAGGTCCCTGACGTTGAAGGCTTGACCCCGCACTCGACGGTTGTGGTACCGGCGCAACGCTTGCTGGTACTTGGCCGAGCGGAGGAGGGCAACGTTGCATGCTTCATCTAGCTAGTCCATGGTATCCTTGAGGGACACCTTGGCTCCCTTCTCATTATACGCCCTGACCCTCGGTGCTCCATAATCGAGGTCGTTTAGGAGGATAGCCTCAGAACCAAGACTTCTAACTCCCATTAGGACTTTCGACGGTCACCAGAGAAGTAAGCAGCCAGCGGCTAAGTCCCTTAGCGCTGGGACATCCAGCAATTGCCGAAACTCCCGACTATTCGGACTTCCGATGAACGTCAGAAGTTGCAAAGACTAAGGTCACAAAAAAATAATCTATGTGTTCATGAAGTACTAGAGTGCCTCTCTTTTGATTTTATTTTTATACTTGAGCACTCTATCTTCCTGAGACCACCTAAATTTGCATCCCTCTTTATAGTATGGCAAACCTAAACCCAAAACATGAATATAAAACTTTGGAGAGCGTCTTGAGTTCTTTCGCCTTTTATACTTCAAGAATTGAGGGACACCATTTCATCCAAAACAACTCTTTAAATCTTTCATGGGAATAAAGTTGTAATATATCTCAATAAGATCTCATTAGTCTCTAATTTGGATGTTATCAATACACCAAAACCCACAACGAGGGCAAATGCACTTTCAATATTGTAATAAATTTATATGAAATGAAAATTAGAAAGTAGTTAATATTTCCTACTACATATTTTACTATTATGCAGTTATGTTAATTATACTTATCTGTACTAACTACCTTAGTGTTCTAGGATCCTAGGAGAGAATAAGAGATGTTAAAGACCGTGAATGTTCTCGTCAATCAGAGATTGCTTTAGTTTTTAACACTAAGGAGGCTAGCAGTTAGACACGAGGAGTTGATTTAAGACGACCCAAGGACAAGGTTGGATGGGACTGAACGATTTTAGTTTCGTCTAAGGTGTTTGGCTTAGGGATAGCAGAGGAAGAATCATTCTTCATAGGGAATATACCCCTTAGATAAAGATGACTTCACCTCTGAGAAAGAGGCAGACACGTTCGACCCTTCGTCATGCCGTGTGACTCGGCTTGTTCATGTCACGCTAAAAGGATCAAGATGCCCTAAGAGGTGGGAGGTGAATTGGGTTAATCTAAAATTTCTTATAATAATTAAGCTCTATACTTAGCCAATTTCACCCCTAGTGCCTAAAAGTGTTCTCTATTGTTCTATCGTACAAAATTTTTGCACCCTAGGTTCTAATCCTACTCTAGCATGGCAATTCTAAGAATGTAAAGATATGAATTGAATTGCTTGAAAATAAAAGCTTAAAGTAAAGAGAGGAAAAGAAACACGACGATATTTTTTTAATTTATCGGAGAGTTGTCACTCCCCACTAGTCCTCATTGGAGCACCCGTGCAAGGGTGTAGCTCTTCCTTAATCCGCGCAAGGATCAAGTGCTTTCTATGGGATGATTCTTCGACACTCCATCGTGGTGAATCGTCCATAACTGCTCACACCATGACTTGGGTCATCCACAAGCTCCGCCGAATGATCAGTAAGCTTCCAATCACAACCGAGCCGTCTAGGTGATGCTCTACGTAAAAAACAATTTTTAGCAACTGGGTCAAATTTTTTGTAGGGGCGGCTGGTGATGGAGCCGCCCCTACAGTGGCAGTGCTCGGGTGCCCAGACACCAGCCACCCCTACAAATGGAATAGTAGGGGCGGCTGGTGATATGAGCCGCCCCTACAAATGGAGTCTGATTTGTAGGGGCGGCTCAATCACCAGCCGCCCTGGAATTTCTATTTGTAGGGGCGGCTGGTGATTGAGCTGCCCCTACAAATGCCCACGTATATATAGCTCGGATTTGTAGGGGCGGCTCAATCACCAACCGCCCCTACAAATGACCCACATATAAAATAGCTGCAGCACTTCTTCCTCCTCGGGTCACTCACTCCAACCCGTGAAAGAAAGGTGGGGAGGCCTTGGACACCTCCCAAAAATTGCTCTACTAAGGGGAGAAGGTTTTGGTCTCAAATCCTTTGGTGGAGAGATTGTAGAAGGTAAGAAAGTACTATTCCACACTTTTTTTGGAAGTTTTAATGGTTGGTTAGTGAGTAATTAGAGTTTTGTTTTTCTCTCTCTTCTATGGTGCTTGAGCTACTTATGAAGCAAATTAGAGCCAAGTTTTAAATGTACTAGGGTAAATTAGGGAGAGAAAATAAGATCAGTACCTTATTTGGTCCATGTTTTTTGATTTTAGTGAACAATTAGTTAGTTTTATGGATGTTTGATGTGCATGTGGATCTAGATCTAGGGTTTGGTTTTTTATTAATTTTGTTTTTGTAAATTTATGTTTGATGAAATTGGACTAGGGTTTGTATGAAAGATATTGGGTAAAGTATAATTGTTGCTAATTGTTGTCTTTGAAATTGTTTATTGTAATCAATAAATATGTATTTTAACTATTTATGGATAAATGGGCCATTAATTAATTTTCCTCTACCATGGTGTGTTTGTATGCTTCATGTAATTATATTAGATTTATATTCATAAATATCTAAAGTATATACAATTATTCTCAAGTAATTATTAATTTGATTCATTTTTATATATATCTGAATAAGTAGTCCTTTAATGTTTGTTTTATTGTTGTTATAAAAGATGGAGTACAGGAACTCTTGGATGTATGGTTCGTTAAGGTTCAAGGCAGGTTTCCGTGAAGAGGTGGATAAATTTATTGAAGCCGCAAAGAAGCATGCAACGACATTGAAAGAGAATAAGGATATAATTATTTGCCCCTATAAAGATTGCAAGAACCGTATGTCATGGACAGATGTGACTATCATCAGATCACATTTGATTATGCAAGGATTTGTTGAGCACTACACAGTGTGGATTCATCATGGTAAAATGGTTATTGTTAACGACGAGGATGAGGAGGAATACGACGACGAAACCATAGAATCCCTGTCCCAATATTCAGCAGAGCTTGATGCACGAATGGATTTCGAGTTTGGCAATGAACAAGGTGGTGATGCTGGTGGTTGGGATGGTAACGATGAAGGTGGTGCAAATAATGATGGTGGAGCACGTGTCGGGGATGAAGATGATTTGGAGGACATGATTCGAGCCCTTGGACCAGAGATTTTACTAAATAGCCCGAAAGGTCTAGAAAATTTGGAAAGGGTGACAAAAGCATCGAAGGAGACTGTGTATGGTGTTGAAAAGGGTTGTCCGACACATTGCACATTGCTACGTTTTGTGCTTGAGATGCTCATCCTGAAGGCTAAGTACGGCTGGTCAGACTGTAGTTTCAATGATCTATTGCATCTCCTGTCATGGGTGCTGCCACAACCAAACTCAGTTCCCGCCAACACATACTGAAGCGAAGAAGGTCATAAGTCCAATTGACAATGGGGGTTGAAAAAATCAATGCATGCCCCAACCACTGTATACTTTTTCATGGCGAAACATTCAAGTCATTGGATAAATATCCCCGATGTGGGGCCATCCGGTACAAGAACAATAACCTTTATGGTGGGGACGAACCCTCCACGGGGAAAAAGAGGAATAAGAAGGGTACAAAAAAGGTGGTACAAGAATCTCAGCCCCCAGAGGACACTTCATTAGGCAACGATGCAAAGCAGAGAAGAAATCATGCCTTGGTAATGTGGTACCTGCCAGTGACCGACCACTTGAGACGTATCTTCCTAAACCCTAAAGAAGCCACACTCATGACATGGTGGGATGATGAGCGCAAGGTGGATGATGATAAGATTGCACACCCAGCTGATTGTAGTCAGTGGCAAAGGTTTGAATGAGAAGCTCAAAGAATTCAGCGATGACCCAAGGAATGTATGGTTTGGCTTGAGCACCGATGGAATAAATCCCTTTAATGATAGGATGAGCGACCATAGCACATGGCCAGTGATCTCGACCATGTACAATATCCCAACATGGTTGTGTCAGAAGAGGAAGTACCTTCTCCTCACTATTCTTATTTCTAGCCCTAAACAACCAGGCATTGATATAGACGTGTTCCTCGAGCCTTTGATGCAAGAAATAGAGAGGCTATGGAGACATGGGGAGCAGATGTACGATGTGTTCCGAAAGGAGGACTTCATATGTAGAGCAATAATATTTGTTACTACCAATGATTATCCCGCGTTGTTTGCTTTGTCTGGACAGATCAAAGGTGTCACACCCCAAAATTTCTAATTTTGGGTCGTGCATAGAAAACACTAATCAAAATAAATGTTTTGATATTTGGATAAAATTTATCAATCTTAGTTTGAAGCTAACGTAAATTTAGTTATAGGAAAAATGTGAATCTTCAAGCTTTTCCAAATTAATTTGACTGAGCTATTGCTTGATGTGATGCTTGGTTGTTGATTTATTTCATGTTGTGAGAAAAGATTTTTAAAATGCGTTTAGTAAGTCGATCTTCTTTCTCCAGCAATTCTTAGTCTTTCTCACGGATCAAATTCCTTGTTTTCCAACTTAATATTTTCTTGAGAAGTATCCTAAAATCTTTTCCATGAAATCCAAATCACTCCTTCCTGCTCACTATTCATCAACCTATCTCCATGGATACCTCGGAAATTTCTTCGGCTTTTTCTGGAACTTGTTCACACTTGTTTGTGAGCATAATCTAATTTTTAAATGCTCCAAAATATCTTTTCATGAGCTCCAAATACTTTATTTGGGTTCGTCTTGTTCTAAAATATCTCTGAGAATTTTCCCTGAATTTTCGAAGCCTTCGGAGTATTTTTCGTGGCTTAAAATTGAATTCTGGACTTTTCTAGAATTATTTTATCCATGAAATTAATTAATTCCAAAAATAATAAAATATCTCGGATTTCCTCATGCCCAAAGGCCCATGTCTTTATTTACTAATGGGCTTTAATAATTAATTAGGCCTATTAGTAAAGGTGGAGGGTGCAACATCAATTAATAACATATTGCTAGTTGATATAGATGTGGGGAGTTTTCTTCCTATATATATCAACCAACCCCTTGGGTAAAGCACACCAAAACTACCGTAAGTGGAGCCCCTAGTTTGAGAAATCCCTTGTGTAGTAAATTATATTTTTCTCCTCTTTCTCTCGCCGTCGCCGTTGCCGTCGCCGTCGCCGCCGTTGCTGGTTTGTTTTAAAAGAGCCCCTCCAGTTTTCTATTTTCAAACCAGCAGCCCATAGCACTTTTTCAGAATCTGTTTTCCTAGTTGGAAAGCGTAGTTTCGTCGGTTTAGATCCAAAATACGCTTTCACTTATTTACAGATTTACCACTGATTTTGTTTTGGCCATAACTTTTCTGTTTTAACTCTGATTTGATCCGTTCAAATTGCGTTAGGTTCATAATTTCATAATCTACATGTTCATACTACTGTTAAGTATATTTTTAACTTTTAAAATTCATGATTAGATTTAATCTAATATTCGACTAAAAGAAATCTTGTTTAAATCATATCTTCTGCGTCTTAGATCCGTTTTAGTCCATTCAAGTTGCGTTAGATTCATAGCGTCAAGATCTACGCGTTAGTAATAGTGTTTATCATGTCACATGATTTTTCATATATAGCTAAATATTAAATTGGTTAACATGCTTATAATTAGTTTTATAACTAGAAACAATATAGGTTTTATATCTCGGTGATTATACATAACCTGTTAATTTGATTAATCAGTAACTTTAGTATAGTCTTAGATTATAATTAGTTAAATGTTGCATATGTGTTAAGTATGAATAGATGCCCTCACATGATTTATGTTTTTAATTTATAGATGTTAAATGACTAAAAGTATATATATAATGTTTTATAATTATAAAATATGACGTATGCCAACATTAATGCCTTTTTAATTATGACTTGCTTAGATCAATTATGAGACATAATATAATTGTTCTATTAGTTGCCCTCACATGTTCTATATTTCTAAAGTAAAGTTTAAATACTTTATATAATATGAGATATGTTGATTAATAAAATATGATTAATTAGTGACATGAACATGTATGTCTTTAAATTGTAATTTGCCAAGTTTAGATGTGACATATATACTTTGAATATACATACTCTCATTTGTTATTATATTTCAATTTAATTTGCATAAATGATATCAAAATATTTATAATTAAGATATGATTAATTTATCTTAGTTTTCTAAATCTAATAACTCAAGTATAAAGTGACTTAACTCAATTTTAGATATTCCCCTGAGATATCTTATACATGTTTTATGATCATTAAAATAGATAAAGCATATAGTTTTCTTTCCAACATAAATCCTTCGATAGATGTTTTTGTTTTACCATAGCTCCGATTAGTGTGCCTTTCACGTGTGTGTGATCGTAGCAATGCGTAGATTAGATTTCGAATCTTTTCATTGATTGGTGTATTGTTCTAATCTAGTATGTTTGCTATGCATGCTTGTGTGGTGCTTTTCGGTCCTGTCCGGTCGGTGAGTTTTGCAGTTGGTGATTTAAAGGAAGTTGGAGACCAAGAAGCAATTCTACGAAGTTTTGGGATTTGAAGAAAGATCTAAGTTTAAGGCAAGTATAGCATGGGATCATCATTGATGTCCTATTCCACTTTAATCGCTGAATTTCATATGCACGTGTCCCCCTTGTCACCTTTATTGGATCCCCTAGAAATTGTTTACTGATTACCTTGAAACCCCGGGATATATGCATTTGGGTATCATTTGTGCTAGTGCTGAACATTGACCATGATCTTGATACTTGATTAATAATTGAGCTATAAACTATAAAAGATGACTTGTTAGCAACAACAGGAGGATTAAATTCCCTCTCCATGAGGACTCATTTGTAAGTGATCATCCAGGAGTTACAGTACATCTATGAGGGCTACATGGCTCTGGCTCTAGTTGCTTAGAAGACCTTTTCTAGCTGGCTTAGAGGATACTACGAGTTGGGTATAGGATAGCCTCTGTCCTATTGAGCCTAGCTATGGAAGCAGCCTTTTATTTTTGGAAGGGGGTTCCTATATCCGATGACCCTGTGACCCTTCCCAGTTAGACGAACTTTTGAGTGTCTTTACATGGTTCTCTATGTTTTGGGTCTAGCTAACCCGGGCATTTGAGAATCATGACTCACAGTGAAAGTGTACACCTCTACGTAGAGTTTAATAAACTGAATATATCAGCCAGTGCTCACTGGTCACTGAGCAGCCTAAGGGATTCTTATGCCAAAGATGAGCACTTGTCTAATTATGCTTAACTAAGTTGTCTTTGAGCTATTTATTGTTCTTGTATAATGATCATGTGTTATGGGAACTAGGGTGCTACCTTGTTGCTAATAAATGCTAAAACTTGATCATACACTTAAAAGCTACTTGCAGTTCAACCAAGTGTCAGCTATTTGAACCTCATAAACCCCATGTTATATTTGCTGAGTTCGACATGGACTCACCCTTGCAATTTCCCCCACACCTCAGGCTGGATATCAGTTTGCTAGAGTCTGAAGGAGTTAGGCTTGTGATCAACCAGCCAGTTGGATCTAGTGGAGTGAAGTCTGCACCCAGAGATCAGAGTTGTCTATCCATTGATTGCTTTCTAAGGTTATCTCTTTTGCTAAGTTCGCTATATATTAAGCATTAAGAATTGATACTGCCCCTTCATTTGTAGCTATATGTGAGATTTGATTTCTAGGGCTCACATATGGTGTGAATTCGGCTTTGTCCTTGAAACTAGGTGTTACAAAAGGAAAGATGGGATGCTTGGTTTGCTTGGATGGTACTACATGGGTGTACCTAGATGCATCCAAGAAGATAGTTTACCTAAGGAACCGACGCTTCTTAAAGACAAGTCACAACTACCGTAGCAAATTGTTCTTTAGATTTTATGACAACGCCCCTGGAGATTGAACCCCCTCCGGAGAGACGTCATAACGGAGAACACATGTACAGAATGGTGAAAAACATACACGTCGTCTATGGAAAGAAGAATCCAGATGGGATGAATAGAGATAGAAGCACACCTCCTGTCGAAGGCGTACCTTTCAAGAAACAATCGATCTTCTTTCAGTATCTGCCTTATTGGCCAGACTTGGAGGTCCCCCATGCCATTGATGCTATGCACGTGCAGAAGAATGTCTTTGAGAGTCTCATTGCTCCCTTGATGGACACAGGCAAGTCAAAGGATGGTCTAAAAGCATGGAAAGATATGGTGCAGCTAAACGTGATGCCACAGCTTCACCCGGTACCTGAGGCTAATGGAAAATACACTCTGCCCGCGGCGTGCTTCAACCTAACACCAGACGAGAAGAGAGGTATATGCACTTTCCTAAGGGGGATCAAAGTCCCGACTGGATTTTCAGCAAATGTTAAGAAGCTAGTGTCGATGAAGGACTTGTCAATAACACACTGCAAGGCTCACGATTGCCATGTAATGCTAACAGTGCTTCTACCTATTGCAATCAGGGCTATAAAGCCAGAGTTCTTAAAAATGGCCATCACCCGCATGTGCTACTTCTTTTCGAAGATCTCACAGAAGACGATTGGCAAGCAAGAGCTGAGTGACCTACATGAATTTGTGGTGGAGACACAAAACCAACTAGAGATGTGTTTACCTCCTGCTTTTTTTGATATAATGCTACATCTCATGATTCACATGGTTCATCAGATACAGGCGCTGGGCCCTTGCTACTTGCATGAAATGTGGTCCTACGAACGGTTCATGTTGGTTCTAAGTCGATACGTGCATAATCGAGCATACCTAGACGGCTCCATGATAGAGGGTTACAGTACTGAATAAGTCATCGAGTGCTGTCAAGAGTACCTAAAAGTACAGAAAGGGATTGGTAAACCCGATTCTCATCACAAGGGTAGGCTAGCCGGGAAGGGCACCAGTGGTAGAAAAGTGTTCATCGACCATGATTACAAAGAGGTGAGTCAGGCACATTATAGTGTCTTGCAGAGTACACAACTGATGCAACCGTACATTGATGAACACTTGGCTACCATTATGGCAGAGAGAAATGGCCATTCGGATGATTGGGTCATGAAACAACACAAGCAACGACTAACTACATGGTTGAAGGACCAAAACATACCGCCTGGAGAAACCATAGACTCTATTACCATCAATAGGTTGGCAGAGGGGCCATCGAGACATGTGACATCTTGGAATGCTTATGACATCAACGGGTATACGTACTATACCCACGCAAAGGATAGTAAATATGTGAACCAAAATAGCGGTGTTCGAATAGAGGCTATCGATGGATTGGGGTGAAAGATCCAATACTTTGGCATCATTGAAGAGATATGGGAACTTGACTATGGAAGGGATATAACGGTGGCCCTGTTTCGATGTCGCTGGATCAAACAACACCAACTGAACGAGATCAGATTGAGAGTCATGGACCTCGAGAATCTAGGCTACCAAGATGACCCTCGGGTGCTCGCTTCACGTGTTGCACAAGTTTTCTATATGTCTGACCCACAAAGTAACCTCCCCCCGAAGAAGAAGACAAAGCACATGGTTGCCTCCGGGAAATAGCACATTATTGGAGTTGATGGCGTAGACGATGTTGAAGCTTACAATAACTATGATGAGATGCCGCTATTCATAGACTTTCCTAAGAAGATCAGTATTGTGGAAAAAAACCTCCCCAAAGACATATTACCATGGGAACGAAAAGGTGTCAAGGGGAAAGTCGTTACAGTGGGGTAGCTAGTTGTTGAACGTGGAGTATTTGTGTAAGTGTGTGTTTGTAAGACTTCATTTATGCATGCGTGTGAGACTATATATTTATATATGTGTGTAAGACTACATATTTTTGTATTTGTGTGAGACTACATTTATGCATGTGTGTGAGACTACATTTATGCATGTGTGTGAGACTACCCTTTGCAACATCCAGATAACTCTATTCGAACATCCACTCTATTACTACTAAAACTTTATGAAATCACTTAACACTTTATGAAATGAAGAAATGACCAAAATAAAAGTAGGAGATCTTGATGAGTTATACAACTTTTATATTCATCACCTTTACAGCTGAAATCATTTAGTGTTTGAAAATCAGGTTTGAAGCTGTCATTTTCTAAAATTTAAAATTTGAATTGTTCAAAATTAGTGACAAAGATAGATGACTAGACTAAAATGATAGAGCATGATTTTAGAAAATTTTAGGGAAAAAACCATCACATTTGGAGTTAGTATGAGGGAGAAAAACTAGTTACAAGTTTTAGCCACAGATTAAAAAGAGAAATAACACTTGTTCATCATTGATCATCATTAACAGTTGTGATTTTTCTTTTTAATCTCAGGGTAAAATTTGTAACTAGTCTTTCTCCCTCATACTAACTCCAAATGTGATGATTTTTCCTCTAAAATTTTCTAAAATCTTGCCCTATCAAGTTAGTGTGTTGATTTGGTCATTCTTTTCATTCGACAAAGTTTGAGCACTTCAAATTTTCAAATTTAAAAAAATAACAAGTTCGAACGAGATTTTCAAGCATTAAATGATTTCAGCTGAAAAAGTGATGAATACCAAAGTTGTATAACTCATCAAGATCTACAACTTTTATTTTGATCATTTCTTCATCTGACAAAGTGATAGTAAACATTGTTTACAAATCAACATGTTTCTTATATAGTTCATGAAACTATGAGTCATATGTGAATATGAACAATGTTTACTAATACTTTATCACATGAAGAAGTGACCAAAATAAAAGTTGTAGATAGTGAGGAGTTCAACAACTTTTATGTTCATGACTTTTATTGTTGAAATCATTTAAGGTTTCAAAATCTTGTCTGAAGTTGCTATTTAGTGAAATTCAAAATTTCAACTATTCAAATTTGGTCAAATGAAAATATGATCAAAATAAAAGTTGTACATATTGATGAGTTCTACAACTTTGGTATTCATGAGTTTTTGATCCGAAATCATTTACTCTTTCAAAATATTGTTTCAAGTTGAAATTATTTGAATTTCAAAATTTGAATCGTTCAAACAAAGTCACATGACAAGATGACCAAAATAAAAGTTGTACATGTTGATGAGTTATACAACTTTTATGTTTACAACATTTTCATTTTATTTCATTTAATGTCATAAAATTGTAGTCAAAGTTTTAAAATTCAAATTTTTAATTTTTGTTTTTTTTGTTTTCTATATTGTTTTGACCACAATTGTTTATATATATATTTCTTCATATATAGAATAATAAAAAATATTATATTTGTGCATATACACAGTTTTTTATATTACTTTATGTTTTTATGATATAAAAATATAGAATTTATAATTTAAAAAATAGAAACTATTTGTAGGGGCGGCTCGATCAGGAACCGCCCCTACAAATGCATTTGTAGGGGCGGCGGGATAAGGAACTGCCCCTAGAAATACATTTGTAGGGGCGGCTGGATCAGAAACCGCCCCTACAAATTATCCCGACTATATATTCAAGGCCGCACACGGGAGTTGGCTGTTGGGCGCTCTCTTCTTCTCCGATGCTGTTAGGCTGCCTCTCGGACCTATCCCGACGCCGGCCCCGCGTGCCCCCTCCCCGCACCCTCGTGCCCCCTCCCCGCACCCGCACGCCTGCTCCTCTCCGCCCTAGGGTTTCTGACCGTCCAACGGCGCGCCTCCGTAGTGTTTCCACCTCCAGCCCCCGCCGCCGACGCTCGCACGCTCGCCTCCACACCACCGCCCCCGCCGGCTGCCCAACCCCGGACACCGCCCGTTCCGGTGGTTGGCCCTGGCCGGCCGACCACCCTAGGATAGCCTGTGCGCCCTAGGACAACTGTCGGAATCATCACCGAACATATCAAAAAGGTGTCTCCTTCCACCCTCCCCTTCCCTAAGACCCTGAAGATCCAAAACATGCTTTGTTTTTCTTTCTAGATGCTGGGTTGGTTCCAATTAGTGGATTACTAGAGATGCTAGGTTTTCATTTCTAGATTTCTTGGTGGATTTTACCAGCTTTGTTTGAAGTGGATCACACCTTCACCGTAGTCAGGGAACCCTCAAGAAAGCAAACTGAAATAAAAATCTCTCCACTTCCTTTTGAAGTAGTATTTTGTTTGGAGTCATCCAACAATGATGTGATGTCATGTCTGGTTGGATTATTCTTGATTTCATTTTACATGTTTGTATGAAAGCAGGTTAGATGTCAATGAGTTTTTATTGTGGTATAGTGCCAGCTATTAGCAGTTTGTAACTTGTGTGGGGAACACGACGTTCTTCTAATAGGCTACTTTAAGCGCGTTTAGTGAATGTCTGAAATGTTTTATCTAAAGCACCTGCACTTGGTTAGTTTCATTAAGGATCGGTAGCATGTATGAATCATTGTTTCTAGTTGGCATGCAACCCTGTTTGTCGAGGTAAGAACTCTGAAAAATGTGCATGTGTCGACAGATCAGAGCCTTGAAGATCAGAGCAAAACTAAGGGCATGTGTCTCTGTAGTGTGTACTCAGTTAGTACTGTTTGGTCTCATATGCATCGGTTGCATCAGTTGTGTAGAGGATCTGAGCCACCTTTCAGTTAGCTAGTACTCAGTTAGGTATCGTACTATACCCACGCAAGGATAGTAAAATATGTGAACCAAAATAGCGGTGTTCGAATAGAGGCTATCGATGGATTGGGGTGAAAGATCCAATACTTTGGCATCATTGAAGAGATATGGGAACTTGACTATGGAAGGGATATAACGGTGGCCCTGTTTCGATGTCGCTGGATCAAACAACACCACTGAACGAGATCAGATTGAGAGTCATGGACCTCGAGAATCTAGGCTACCAAGATGACCCTCGGGTGGCTCGCTTCACGTGTTGCACAAGTTTTCTATATGTCTGACCCACAAAGTAACCTCCCCCCGAAGAAGAAGACAAGCACATGGTTGCCTCCGGGAAATAGCACATTATTGGAGTTGATGGCGTAGACGATGTTGAAGCTTACAATAACTATGATGAGATGCCGCTATTCATAGACTTTCCTAAGAAGATCAGTATTGTGGAAAAAAAACCTCCCCAAAGACATATTACCATGGGAACGAAAAGGTGTCAAGGGGAAAGTCGTTACAGTGGGGTAGCTAGTTGTTGAACGTGGAGTATTTGTGTAAGTGTGTGTTTGTAAGACTTCATTTATGCATGCGTGTGAGACTATATATTTATATATGTGTGTAAGACTACATATTTTTGTATTTGTGTGAGACTACATTTATGCATGTGTGTGAGACTACATTTATGCATGTGTGTGAGACTACCCTTTGCAACATCCAGATAACTCTATTCGAACATCCACTCTATTACTACTAAAACTTTATGAAATCACTTAACACTTTATGAAATGAAGAAATGACCAAAATAAAAGTAGGAGATCTTGATGAGTTATACAACTTTTATATTCATCACCTTTACAGCTGAAATCATTTAGTGTTTGAAAAATCAGGTTTGAAGCTGTCATTTTCTAAAATTTAAAATTTGAATTGTTCAAAATTAGTGACAAAGATAGATGACTAGACTAAAATGATAGAGCATGATTTTAGAAAAGTTTAGGGAAAAAACCATCACATTTGGAGTTAGTATGAGGGAGAAAAACTAGTTACAAGTTTTAGCCACAGATTAAAAAGAGAAATAACACTTGTTCATCATTGATCATCATTAACAGTTGTGATTTTTCTTTTTAATCTCAGGGTAAAATTTGTAACTAGTCTTTCTCCCTCATACTAACTCCAAATGTGATGATTTTTCCTCTAAAATTTTCTAAAATCTTGCCCTATCAAGTTAGTGTGTTGATTTGGTCATTCTTTTCATTCGACAAAGTTTGAGCACTTCAAATTTTCAAATTTAAAAAAATAACAAGTTCGAACGAGATTTTCAAGCATTAAATGATTTCAGCTGAAAAAGTGATGAATACCAAAGTTGTATAACTCATCAAGATCTACAACTTTTATTTTGATCATTTCTTCATCTGACAAAGTGATAGTAAACATTGTTTACAAATCAACATGTTTCTTATATAGTTCATGAAACTATGAGTCATATGTGAATATGAACAATGTTTACTAATACTTTATCACATGAAGAAGTGACCAAAATAAAAGTTGTAGATAGTGAGGAGTTCAACAACTTTTATGTTCATGACTTTTATTGTTGAAATCATTTAAGGTTTCAAAATCTTGTCTGAAGTTGCTATTTAGTGAAATTCAAAATTTCAACTATTCAAATTTGGTCAAATGAAAATATGATCAAAATAAAAGTTGTACATATTGATGAGTTCTACAACTTTGGTATTCATGAGTTTTGATCCGAAATCATTTACTCTTTCAAAATATTGTTTCAAGTTGAAATTATTTGAATTTCAAAATTTGAATCGTTCAAACAAAGTCACATGACAAGATGACCAAATAAAAGTTGTACATGTTGATGAGTTATACAACTTTTATGTTTACAACATTTTCATTTTATTTCATTTAATGTCATAAAATTGTAGTCAAAGTTTTAAAATTCAAATTTTTAATTTTTGTTTTTTTGTTTTCTATATTGTTTTGACCACAATTGTTTATATATATATTTCTTCATATATAGAATAATAAAAAATATTATATTTGTGCATATACACAGTTTTTTATATTACTTTATGTTTTTATGATATAAAATATAGAATTTATAATTTAAAAAATAGAAACTATTTGTAGGGGGCGGCTCGATCAGGAACCGCCCCTACAAATGCATTTGTAGGGGCGGCGGGATAAGGAACCGCCCCTAGAAATACATTTGTAGGGGCGGCTGGATCAAGAACCGCCCCTACAAATTATCCCGACTATATATTCAAGGCCGCACACGGGAGTTGGCTGTTGGGCGCTCTCTTCTTCTCCGATGCCGTTAGGCTGCCTCTCAGACCTGTCCCGACGTCGGCCCCGCACGCCCCCTCCCTGCACCCTCGTGCCCCCTCCCGCACCCGCACGCCTGCTCCTCCCCACCCTAGGGTTTCTGACCGTCCAACGGCGCGCCTCTGTAGGGTTTCCACCTCCAGCCCCCGCCGCCGACGCTCGCACAGCTCGCCTCCACACCACCGCCCCCCACGCCGGCTGCCCAACCCCGAACACCGCCCGTTTCGGTGGTTGGCCCCGGCCGGCCGGCCACCCCAGGATAGCCTGTGCGCCCTAGGACAACCGTCGGAATCATCACCGAACATATCCAAAAGGTGTCTCCTTCCACCCTCCCCCTTCCCTAAGACCCTGAAGATCCAAAACATGCTTTGTTTTTCTTTCTAGATGCTGGGTTGGTTCCAATTAGTGGATTACTAGAGATGCTAGGTTTTCATTTCTAGATTTCTTGGTGGATTTTACCAGCTTTGTTTGAAGTGGATCACACCTTCACCGTAGTCAGGGAACCCTCAAGAAAGCAAACTGAAATAAAAATCTCTCCACTTCCTTTTGAAGTAGTATTTTGTTTGGAGTCATCCAACAATGATGTGATGTCATGTCTGGTTGGATTATTCTTGATTTCATTTTACATGTTTGTATGAAAGCAGGTTAGATGTCAATGAGTTTTTATTGTGGTATAGTGCCAGCTATTAGCAGTTTGTAACTTGTGTGGGGAACACGACGTTCTTCTAATAGGCTACTTTAAGCGCGTTTAGTGAATGTCTGAAATGTTTTATCTAAAGCACCTGCACTTGGTTAGTTTCATTAAGGATCGGTAGCATGTATGAATCATTGTTTCTAGTTGGCATGCAACCCTGTTTGTCGAGGTAAGAACTCTGAAAAATGTGCATGTGTCGACAGATCAGAGCCTTGAAGATCAGAGCAAAACTAAGGGCATGTGTCTCTGTAGTGTGTACTCAGTTAGTACTGTTTGGTCTCATATGCATCGGTTGCATCAGTTGTGTAGAGGATCTGAGCCACCTTTCAGTTAGCTAGTACTCAGTTAGTACTGTTTGGTCTCATATGCATCAGAAGCTAGTACTGTTTGGTCTTAGTTCTCAACTCTGAAGGAAAGCCACCTTTCAGTTAGCTTGCTTTGTTAAGTTTATTAAACAGTTCTGACCCCCTTCCTATTGGCATTAAATTTCTTTGCTTTGTTCTATTTACCAAGTTGTTTCAGGTGTCGATCTATATCATGTTTTAGTCTGGTGCTATTTATACAGCTTTAATCTGTATGATAAGATCAAATATGTCATTATAGCACCTGTGAAATGAGATGACTCATCTAGTCTGGTCTCCACTTAAACTCATTATAGCACGAGACTTGACTTTTGTTGACACATTTATAAAGTGCTATATAATCTGTCACATTTATAAAGTGCTACTCCTACTGCTGCTCTTCTTTCAGTGATGCTCCTACTACTACTCCTAAGTGGTTGCTGCTCTTACTCCACTACTACCACTCTACTACTACACTTACTCTACTCTACTACTTTCTACTTACTACTACTACTTGCTACTCCTAAGTGGCTACTGCTCTTACTCTACTACTACCACTCCTTCTCTATTTTGTGCTTATATACTGCTGGTGTGTAGTGGCTGTTGCTGCTGCTACTACTACTACTACTTAACTACTACTACTACTGCTACTACTACTACTACTACTACTACTACTACTACTACTACTACTACTACTACTACTACTACTACTACTGATGAGGACATCGCCACGCTGGACACACCGACACCATGGTCTTCCCCAAGTTGCAATTCGTTTCCAACTCAGCTGCCACGTCGTCCTCGGATTCAGCAGACACGTCGTCGCTGTTTCGGTCATAACTTCCTCATACGACATCGAAACGGGCCGTTCTTGGATGCGTTGGAAAGGGGACGACGACGCCGTCGTTTTGGATCTGGTCCCAGCTCCAGAAGGTCCGTGGATCATTCTGTGTGACCACGGCAAGGTGCTGCATCACCTATTTGGGCCAACTTGGCCATGTATCGTGTTGGGCCTTAAGCCCAAGTTGTGGGCGCCCAACCCCTAGCTGTCCCCAACCCTAGGTCGAGTCTTAGACTATAAACACAGCCGCCGCCGCTGCTACACAATTGGGTTTTGTTTAGAGTTTAGTTTTCCATCGAGGAACTCAATCGTTCATTGTAACTGTGGTGACAAATCCTTTTACAGTGATCCAGGGCCCCCGTTCTTGATCTCCTCCACTGTGTCGATTAGTCCTTTGGAACCGAGTTCTTGAATCCTTTATTGATATTCGTGTCATTCATATTTGCAATTTCAGATTGCGTGTTTTACCTTCTTGCTTGTGCTCTTTGATTCGCTTGCAGGAAAAGCCTTCTTGGCGAGGTCAATCAAGTTGTGCTTGGTTGATAACCAACGGAGCAATGGTGTAACGGTTGCAGGGTTCGAATCATGTCTAATTTGAAGCCGGATCGCCAACGTCGAGATCTCCACAAATCGAACTTACCGGCTACCTCTCGGAAGATCGGGCCTGTACTCATCAATTGGTATCAGATATTTCAGGTTTACCGCGAGGTATAATCTTGTTTGCCTTAGATTCATATTTGTTCAGTACCTAGAGTCCACAAAAAGCCCAAAAATATTTCAATTTCCGCTGTCCTATCGCCCTTTGTGCCTTTGCAATTTCGTTTCAGATTCGTGTTGTTGAGTTTGTGTCCGTGGTCGAGCCTTGTTGCTGGTTTAGGATTGTGTTCGTGGTCGTAGTTCAATCGCCCGTTGCTGTGATTTTGTTTTCCGCCGCTATCCCATCCACCGTTCCCAAACAACAAGTCGAAGCCACCACATTACTCGACTTGCCCCGCTAGCCGCCTTGTGTAACTTCTCGCCGCCGCGCAAACCCTAGATAGGTTGCCAGCCGCTCTTATTTTGCCTGCATCGCAGCCCTCCTTACATCATCTGGCGAATACCTACTGCTGTGATCGGTGTTAGAGTTTAGGGACGCTTTGCCCTAACTGCCGCCGCCGTGTTGTGCCTCCCGGAAAACATACCTTGAGATATCTTCGGTAAAACAGGCATAACTTTTCGCTCGTTTATCAGAAAAATCTGAAATTTTTTCAGCAGCTTCTTGACACCATTTGGACCCGACCCAAACTTGGCTTCGCCGTGTTTGGTTTCCTCAGAATTGACAAAAAAATCAGGAAAATATAGAAAAAAAATTGTCAAAGTTTTTGCACGCTTTTAGGAGAACGTGCTGAATTTCTGTAGACCACATCCCACCTCAGTTGTAGGTGCCAATTTTTGTGGTTGCATCTTTTGTGATCCTTGTTCAGAGAAAAGTATAAAAAAAATAGTAAAAAAAAGTTTGTTTCCTACTAGTGCCTTTTGGAAAAATCCGGGAAAAAATTCAGGAAAAAGGAGAAATCTAGGGCTATTTGCTTGTTCTATGAGTTCTTTCGATCGTCCTTTGTTTTCACCTTGTTGCGCTACGTCTCGACACGTCTTAGCCAGCACCTGTGATTTGTACTTTGGATCCAGATTGAACAATCGCTACTCTGCACTCGTTAATTGCTAATCCTTGCTGTCATATTGTGTGCCTATCCCATAGCTCCACATATTCTTCTGTCAGCACAGGTTCATCTTACAACTGTTACCCACGCTCAACAATAGATTGCTTTGCCACTTTGGTTTTGCTCCTGTTTGGCGTTGGTAAGAATACAGGCAAGACGGTGGTAAGCCGCTTGTGATTTTGCATTCCACTTTCACCACCATCACCACCACTTGTTTCCTTTTAGTTAATAGGGATAATACTTTGGTGTTTTCTTTTTCTATCTTCTAACCATGGCAGGAACTCCTGACGGACTTCAATGAGTGCGTGTCCAAGGGCGAGCTTGCAACGTTCATGACTGAACAACGCAATCTTATGACCGAGCTGACGCGCAACAGTGAACAATCTGGTCACCCGCATTGAACAGCTTGAGCAACGCCCTCCACCTTATCGTGCTGATGATGAAGATGCGGATTGCTTTTGGTGATGAAGATGCGTATGCTGACTGGTGGTGCCCGTCGCCGCCTCAACTTCAATCGTCGCGGTATGGTAGGTAATACTCATGGTAATAATGATCCTTTTGCTAAAATTAAATTTAGTCTACCTCCTTTTGCTGGTAATGTTGATCCAGAGGCATATTTAGATTGGGAGCTTGCTGTTCAACAAAAATTTGATTCTCATAATGTTCCTGCTGAGCATAGAGTTAGACTTGCTACTAGTGAGTTTACTAATTTTGCTTTGTTCTGGTGGAGTGATCTTTGCAATGCCAATAATGCTGCTGCTGTGCCTCAAACTTGGAATGTTTTAAAGCAACGTATGAAATCTCGTTTTGTTCCTCCTTATTACCAACGAGATTTATGTTTGAAACTACAAACTTTAAAACAACGGTGATAAAGGAGTAGAAGCATACTATCAAGAATTGCTTATTGGTTTAGCACGTTGTGGTATAAATGAAGATGATGATGATGCTAGTGCTAGATTTTTTGGTGGTTTAAACCATGATATACAGAACATACTTGATTACAAAAAATGGCGCAATTTTTCCCAATTGTATCATCTTGCTATTAAGGCCGAACGAGAAGTACAGGGACGCAAACAACACCAGCCTTTCAGGTCTAACAATGGGAGGAATTTTCAGCAGCGTTCTGAGCTGGAGACGCCCAAGCTTCCTGTTGCACCATAGCCATCTACACCTCCATTTTCTTCCAGGGGTAAGTAAATTGTCTAATGTGCAGTTTCCACAGCTGAAGAAAGGTGGCACTCCGGGTGCTTCTACTAGCTCCATCCTCGTCTAGCTCTAAAATCATTTGCCACCTGATGCAAAGGCATGGGACATGTCATGAAGGAATGCCCCAGTCGTCGCGCTTTCATTGCTACCGAGGATGGATATGTAAGTGCTAGTGATGTTGAAGATGATTTAGCCCTTGCTGCTAACATTGATGCAGATCCCACCGAGGGCGATCATGACAAGGAGGCCATCACCATTGACTCCATGGCTGCTTGCCGCGGACTACCCTAGCCTTCTTGTGCAGCGTGTGTTGAGTACACGTGTGGGTCATGAAGAAGAGATGAAGATCCAATGCCATAATTTGTTCCACATGTATCTCATTGTGCAGGGTTGTCATGTTCTCACTATCATTGATAGCGGGAGTTGCAACAACTTGGTGAGTTCAGATTTGGTTGACAAGCTTGGCTTGACCACACTGACAACATTCGTATCCATATAAACTTCAATGGTTCAATAATAGTGGTAAGACTAAGGTAACTAAATCAGCACGTATTAGCTTTTTCACAGGCTCTTATCATGATACTGCTGATTTTGATGTTGTCCCTATGCAAGCTTGTTCCATTTTGTTAGGTCGCCCATGGGAATTTGATAATGATGCTTTACACCATGGTAGAACTAATACATACACTATCATACATAAGGACAAGAAAATTACATTGCTGCCTTTGTCTCCTACTGGATATTATTAAATATGCTAATGAGATCAAAAATAAACCTCCAACAGACATTGCTAAAAATAATGGGATTAAGTTAAAAGGAGGTGCTTTTCTTGCTACAACTCCTGCTACTTGCTGAGTTATGTGATAATCCTGATGCACCATGTTATACTATGTTTTGTCAACCTTTTATGTCTGGTGCATTGCCTGCTGTCACTAACCTTTTGCAGGAGTTCGCTGATGATGGGATGGAGTCGAGGACGACTCCAATTCTACAAGGAGGGGATGATGAGGACATCGCCAAGATGGAGTCAAGGACGACTCCAATTCAAGAAGGGGAGGATGATGAGGACATCGCCACGCTGGACACACCGACGCCATGGTCTTCCCCAAGTTGCAATTCGTTTCCCAACTCAGCTGCCACGTCGTCCTCGGATTCAGCAGACACGTCATCGCTGTTTCGGTCATAACTTCCTCATACGACATCGAAACGGGCCGTTCTTGGATGCGTTGGAAAGGGGACGACGACGCCGTCGTTTTGGATCTGGTCCCAGCTCCAGAAGGTCCGTGGATCATTCTGTGTGACCATGGCAAGGTGCTGCGTCACCTATTTGGGCCAACTTGGCCATGTATCGTGTCGGGCCTTAAGCCCAAGTTGTGGGCGCCCAACCCCTGGCCGTCCCCAACCCTAGGTCGAGTCTTAGACTATAAACACAGCCGCCGCCACTGCTACACAATTGGGTTTTGTTTAGAGTTTAGTTTTCCATCGAGGAACTGAATCATTCATTGTAACTGTGGTGACAAATCCTTTTACAGTGATCCAGGGCCCCCGTTCTTGATCTCCTCCACTGTGTCGATTAGTCCTTTGGAACCGAGTTCTTGAATCCTTTATTGATATTCGCGTCATTCATATTTGCAATTTCAGATTGCGTGTTTTACCTTCTTGCTTGTGCTCTTCGATTCGCTTACAGGAAAAGCCTTCTTGGCGAGGTCAATCAAGTTGTGCTTGGTTGATAACCAACGGAGCAGTGGTGTAACGGTTGCAGGGTTCGAATCATGTCTGATTTGAAGCCGGATCGCCAACGTCGAGATCTCCACAAATCGAACTTAACCGGCTACCTCTCGGAAGATCGGGCCTGTACTCATCAACAACAACAACAACTACTACTACTACTACTACTACTACTACTACTCCTACCACTACTCCTACTAGTACTCCTCCTGCTCCTACTACTACTCCTCTGTTTTTTTGCTTATATACTGCTGGTGTGTAGTGGCTGCTGCTGCTGCTACTACTACTACTACTACTACTACTCCTCCTCCTACCACTCTTACTACTACTACTACTCCTACTACTACTACTCCTACTACTCCACCTCTTACTACTCCTATTACTCCTCCTCCCTATACTTGCTACTCCTACTACTGCTCTTCTTTCAGTGATGCTCCTACTACTACTCCTAAGTGGCTGCTGCTCTTATTCTACTACTACCACTCTACTGCTACACTTACTCTACTCAACTACCTTCTACTTACTACTCCTAAGTGGCTACTTCTAGCTACAAACTGTTGGCTGATGTTGCTTTTTTTGCCAAATCTCCCAGGACTCGCCTAGGACTTATTGTCCTGTCTTTTGCCATTAGCTGCTGCACTTTTTTTGCTAAGCAGCTGTTGGGTTTTTGCCAAATCTCCCCTCTGCTCTCCTCTCCTTTGTTTTGCCAATGATGAAATTGTCCAAGTCCATACATTATATGGAAATATAGCTGACGATCAAGAACTTGTGAGGAACTTGGCATCATTAGCAGCCGCCCTCTACATTACCTTCTCCTCTCTTCTTTGTTATGATGCCTTGATGCTCCAAGTTCAAGATCAGATGATGATTGACATGTTTCTGAGGCCTCTACTACTGCTATTTCTTATTTTTTTATATATTGTTGTTTTATAGGACTACTTTGGTTTATAGACCTTTTTTATTTCTTATACCTTCTCGCGTACCTAAAGCACACTTTCTTGCATCTATTAGAACAAAGCGTGAAATAATGTCGCGGATACCAGACAGTGTAGCCCGATGCCCCGAAGCATGATGAGCAACCAACCAATGAGGAGCAATCACTAGAGGACCAGCTACTCAGGAATCAGTTCGATAATGAGTTAGAAAAGGATCTAGAAGTGATGCTTACTCAGGAGCAGTGTGACGAGGAGGAAGGCCTCGAAGGATAGGCTGCTGAAGGCAAAGAAGAAGAGGATGATGATGATGATGACTCAAAAGAGGGATATGAAAGTCCCAAGGATCCTTTCCCATGTGAAGCCAGAAGGAGGCCAACGGAGGAAGATTTGGACAAGGATTTTGACCTGAATGAGGAGGTAGGGAAAAAGCCTTAGCTTGTAAATTTTGCTAAAGCTTTGGTTGTGTTACCTCTGCTAACACTTTGACCTATCGTATATACAGGTCCCTCCTAAAACTCAAAAAAGATGATGTCGACGTCCATGACATCTCACTGGACAAGACAGAGTAGAGGAAAGGAGAGCAGAGGCAACAGACATAGAGATGGATCACGATGCCTCTGCTCCACAAACTCAAGACACAACCACGACTACCAAGCCTAAGAGGAAACGAGGAGATAGAAAAGGAAATCTATATCTAGATAAGGCATGCTATGTGATAATGGAGGTCGGGCCAGCAGGGGAGATCCTTGAGCCAAAGGAATTAAGAGGAAAATTCCGTAATGCGATTGGGGCCCTAGTAAGAGATAAATTGAACCCAGCAATCCCTAACTGGAAAGAGGTACCAGAGAACACAAAGAATGCACTATGGGATAGGCAGTTGAAGGTCAATTTTAGATTTTCGGAGGGTAAGCACGAATTGGTAAAAAAATGCTATAAGGATGATGGGAGAGTCATTCTGATGTTGGAGGTCGGAGCTCAATACGAAGTATATCCAAAAGGGGTTAACTCCCTTCAATGAGTTATGGCAAAATAACTCCTAGTCAATGGGAGGAGCTCGTGGCTCAGAAGATTTCACCGGAGGCATTGGAGCATAGTGCCCGTAACATCGAGCTGGCGAAGAGGAACAAACACCACCATCATCTAGGCCATAGTGGCTACTATGCCAAGGAAGAGTAGTCTAGGAAGATGGACGAAGAGGCCGCAGCTGCTGGGAATATCGATGTGACGAATTTGAAGGTACGCTCAAGGAACTGGATATATGCGAGGAGTACAGAATCATCCGGCAGTAATCTTAAGTTTGATAAGCCGAGAGACCCAAGAGGTGGTATCAAGGATACTGAAATATGCTGAAGACAAGGAGAAGGGCTCGTTCAATCCTTCCAGAGAGAGGGACGAGCTTAGCCTTGGCTTGGGAAACAAGGAGCACATAGGCCGCACCAGGGGGCTAGGGAAAAGGACGACCTGGAAGCAAGGATTCGAAGAGGACAGGCACATGTACAAGAAACATGGCTGAGATCGGGAGACTAGTCTTGAGCTCTAAGTGAAGGCTCTAGTTGCGAAGGCGCTGGAGGAGCAAGGACTGTCTACGGAGCCATGGATATTAGTGACGCCGCCAGGAGAACTGGCATTAGTTGGCAGCCCTCCGAAAGTTCCTAGTAGCCAAGGTTCCACTACAGCCACAACCCCAGTTGATCGCATATGGGAACCAACTAGTTGCACCTTGGTGTTTCTCAGCGGCCGGCAGAACACTGTGGTGGAGGTGGCAACGGGTGTGGCACATCCTCCCGGTGGCTTACACCACAATAATAAGATATCTCCGGACTACACTAGGGTCGAGGTGCATACAGTGAAGCCCAAGTTCATGCAGTGGAGGATAGACTATGCAACTCCTGAGGGGCTGGTGTTACATAGAGACGTTATGGGGCAGTTCATCCTCTGGCACAAACGGGACATTATATTGACTGTTTCTTCGCCGCCTCCCCCTCTCCCAAATTTGGAGCGAGTTGTTGAGGTCGGGGAGATATTTTCACCGTCTCAGTGACCCCCACATTCCTGAGATGCCACATTCTTCCCCGCCTCCTAGCGAGCATGTGCCTGATGAGATGCCACAACCTTTTCCAGCTCGTACCGAGCAAGTGCATCATGAGATACCACAGTCTTCTCAACAAGCACAGCCGATACATGAACAACGAGTGCCTCCTGAAGAAGCTGCAGCACAAGAAGATGAGGACGTGCCTGAATGGGAACTTCGAAAGAAGCATCCAATCACCATAAGGCCAGTTTATGTTCCGATCAAAGGCATCTCGTCGGTGTCCAAGTGGTATTCCCATGACCAGTTCAAGCCTGAGAACCAAGTTAAAAAAGTCCCATCACGGGATTCTGAGGAGGCCGTCACTAGCAAACTCCACCAAATTACAAAGCAGTATCCAAATGTTGATGCCATCAAATGGTCAAAGGATTGCCCGAAAACATATGAAAGAGGCAAGCCCTTCCTACCAAATCGGGACATCCAGTGCCTACCACTTGGAATGAGAAGGTTCTATGATTGGTACTTGCGTGTTCTCCCAACGAGCATAGATATCATACAAGCAAGCTTCCCCACCGGCACATTTGGAAGCCCAGCCGGGAAAATTGTCTTTGACTTCAATGACATGCAAACATGCTTTCACCTGGGAGAAATGGAGATGAATCTAATTCGCACGTGGTGCCTGTAAGTCCTTGTCCTCCCGATATGATATGAATGTAATCTTTGAATTTTGTTGTAACTAACCCACGCCGTGATTTGTAGAATGCAAGTGCACATTGTCAAACAAATGCCAAGTGTGAAAGCCGGGTATGTGGACCCTCAAGCTATAGCCCAAACAAATTTCAATTACCCTAAACGGTGGACACTTGATGTCAAAGAGCTAGCTGCTGCAAAGACTCTTCGGGAGAAAGAGCACATCCGTATGGCGAAACTAAGGGAAGAGTCTCTTAAGGTTGCGGCATACATTGCCCTGGCTTTCAAAAATCTGCAACAACACTCTACTATATGGCTACCATACAACTTCGAGTAAGCTCAACTCTATACTTAAAGCTTTGTTCGATATATTTTATTCGATGCAAAAGAGCTTATCTAGTTCTATGATTAAATCCATGCAGCAACCACTGGATTTGTATAGTCGTCGACGTCGGGAGGAGCATGGCATGGGTCTTTGATTCATTAGATAAGGACACGGTGACATACAAAGACTTCATATCGATTCTCAAGACGTATACATATCGACAATTCTCATTAGCTTATATGTTTGTATACATACTTTTAACGTTCACTTTTGGATACTAACAAATTGTATTAGCTAAAATAATTCGAATAGGGCATTTAGGTTCTATGTCACTAATCATCATGGAAGGCATGATCCAGCAAGGAAGGAAAAGCTGGCTATAAAAACACTATGTGCGGTAAGTGTAACTTACTTCTTCAGTACTCCATTACATGGCTCTCAAAAGCATTACTTAACATTTTCATATGCAAAACACACAGTGCCCCAAGCAGAAGCCTGGGAGTGTACATTGTGGATACTATATATGTTCTATAATGAGTAACACCGGTGTCTACAGGAGACACCCCTTAAGGGTAAGTTTGAACCTCTTCACCCATAGTATAAAAACTTCGTAAATGGTATGAAATACTAAACCGAAACTTGTTCTCTTGTAGTGGAGAGAAGAGAAAGGAATGAAAAGAGACCCATACAAGGATGACCAACTCTTAGAGCTCGTCGGCGACCTTTGCAACTTCATATTGGACCAGATTGTACACGTCAGAGACGCCTACCATGACCGAGAGTCTGAGTTAGGTACAAATCCTCAGTACCAACACCTTCGTGAGACTGAAAGGCTAGCTCTAGGACGTTGATAACAATGTGTATGAAATTTATATATTTAATGATGGATTATATATATTCTTGTGAATTGGACTCGTAATTGTAGTTTATAGAATACTCTTGTGCTTGTAGTCGCGGTCGCGAGGCGTTCGGCAACGCGAACGTGGTTTGGAACGTTGGTCGCGGGGCGTTCGGCAACGCGAACGTGGTTTAGAATGTTGGTCGCGGGCCGTTCGGCAACGCGAACGCGGTTCGAAACGTTGGTTGTGGGACGTTCGGCAACACGATTTTGAATTGTAAATTTGAATTTTTTTTGTGGGAAAACGTACTGTAGGGGCGGTTCTAGATTGTACCGCCCCTACAAATAGCTGTTTGTAGGGGCGGCTGGTAATACGAGCCGCCCCTACAAATAGATTTGTAGGGGTGGCTGGAAACATCAGCCGCCCCTACAAATCGATTTGTAAGGGCGGCCTGGGAACCGCCCCTACAAATACATGATTTGTAGAGACCCTTGCGTAGGGGCGGCTGGGCAAACCGCCCCTACAAAGGGTTACCAGCCGCCCCTAGAAATTCTTTTTTGTAGTAGTGATGGCGATCACCAAAAGTAACAAGCACAAACTCTTACTTGATCAAGATAAGCCTAATGAGAAAGGTAGATACACACTTGCTACTCTCTGTGCCCTAATGAGGTCCTTAATCTTGGATTCTCAAATCTCAATCACCGCACTAGGCTCTTGCTCTCCCTTACACTCCAAAGTGTTTCCTCAGCTGAACAAATGGGCAAGAGAGCTAAGTTGGACGTGTAGGAGAAGTATTTATACTCCCCGCTTTAAAACATACCCGTTGGGGTCTAACTCAACATTTTTCGGGGTGACTGGAAGCGCCTGTCAGAGTGAACGGACGAGTGAAATGGTCCTTGTGGTTTTGGTAATTGAGTGACAATCTAGGTGGACTAATTGTGTTTATATGAGATACACAGGTGATTAATCCACAGGTACAAGTGTGTGAGCAACATATGTCATGAAGGTGGAAATAGCTCGAAGATGTTGCAAAGCTCACATATGTAATGATAAAGAAACTCATTGTACATGATATTGAATTATGTGATCAAGACGAAGAAGATCAAGACAGGACGGCGAGCAGCCAGCATACCAGGACGCCGACGCACCCGGAACAAAAAAAAAATAAAAAAGAAATACATGGCTGAGCAAGTAGTGCGACGGGAATGGATTGCGAAGTCAGCCTTTCCGGGTGAGCAGCAGCGCCAGCGCGTTGAATCCCGCGGCCAGCCAGGAATCTCCCTTCTGAGCTATGTGTTCCACCAACGCCGTCACCTGCATCTGCCTTCTTCCGAACGTTCGCTTGTTTCGCTCCTTCCAGAGCTTCCAGGTAACAAGCAGAACGAGGGAGTCAAACGACCTGGACATGCCTGGCGGAACCAAAGTTCGCGGTCGGAGCCACCAGTGTCACAGGCGTGCGTGGAAACCGGAGAAAAATGAAAGGCTGAAGTCTAGGCGTGCGTGGAAACCGGAGCAAGTCAAATGCCATCATATATTTTGTCGTCGATGGTCGACATCAATTGCAGTGTGCAGCCGAGCCGGATGTATCTGGGACCACGTAAATTATCCTTGTACTATATATTAACTCATCCAAAATATTTCGATAGATCATGAAACTACTTGTACCGCTTTGAGGAGGGAAAGCATCTCGTTTCTACCGTGCCCCCTCCACGCTGCCCACCAAAATGTCGTTGCACGTTTCCTGCTGACGGAACCCCGCGAATGGCGTAAACAGCTAAGTCAATAATAAAACTAAGTGGTATCACATCTACACATGGTATTAATCATGCAAGACGATGTTTTCAAAATAATCATCAACTTTAAGTGATCATCAAATAAAGAATGCATCATTCACCTCCAAGAGCTCAAGTTTATCAAATGGCTGACCCATGCTATGACATAGGGGAGGTGTCCCACCAATTGGTATCAAGATCAAAGATCCTATGTGTAGCATCTTAAGAAGTCCTATAAGTGGTATCTACAAGTGGTGTCATTCCAACAATCAAGTGATGTCCATAAAAAATGCAAGATTCAAGCTTCAACCATCTACCTCAAATGCAAACCTTTGCATTAATAAGAAGCACACCTTTTATGAAAATTGATGACAAAGGGGAAGAGATTGTATAAAGATATGAAAGTTTTGAGAGAGATTGAGACAAAAAAATAAAAGTTGAACATGGACATAAACAAAGAAGAGGACGGAGGGAGTAGCTTGGTAGCAGAACAACACCCCCAACTCATGGTAGGTAGTATATATTATTCCCTGCACCATAAGCTTAGATTAACAATATGTTTGAGGATGATCAGGCACATGATTCATTTCACCGAATGGTAGGTTGAAACCAAATGATTTGTCTTTTTCTTGATTGGGACAGCTGTCCATCTAGACATGTTGTGTGGTTCACGCAACAATGCCGGAAGTATTTTAGGACTTCTCGCGTCCGTACATTCTGCGGTGTGTGGTACTTGTGTGCTAACGTGCTTGTGGGCCTAGAGGCCATCACTGTCTTTTCGTAATTGAGTCGAAAGAATGGGAGCTGCGCCTGTCCTCTCGTTATTTGTGGACTGCATAGGGCACGCTTGCAGCCGGACAGTTTTAGAATTTTGCCTTATGTTCCCTTGGCTTGGTACAACTGCGTTTCCTTGGCTTGGTACAACTGTGTTCCCTTGTCCACACAACTGTGTTTCCTTGGCTTGGTACAACTCCTTTGCCTTATGTTCCATACATGGGCCTGTTTAGCATATCTCTACGAGCTTCGTAACCATCAAAAATAGTTTCACTCCATTAAAAGTTATCCAAACGCTCTAGCTCCACAAAATTCGGATTCGCCAAAAAGGTAGATCGGTGGCCAGATTCACCATTTTGGTGGAGCTTCGCAAAGGGTGCTCAACGAAATATTGTTTCGCACCTCCTAGTGGAGTTAGGTGAAAATTATCCACCATTGCCACTGGTTACACACCTCCCTCCCGTATCGATTAGTTCCTATTCCCTTCCTTCTCCACTCTCCCGATTAGCTACAGAAAAAAAATCCACCCGTTTTTTACGCCACAGGCACACCTCTTCCCTGTGGCGCAGCCGTCATCGTAGTTTCCTGGACGGCCTTGTGCCCCTTGGCCGGCCTCGCAGCTCCCCTGGCCAACCTCTTACGGGGCGGTGCAGGGAGGAGCTTGGCGGGGAGCGCCTGCGATAGTCGCAATGGGAGACAGGACGCTCGGAGTAGTGCTGTGTTGCGCTGGGAGCCTGGGATGCCTAGTCCTGTGGGTCCGCCTCGAGCCGTTCTAGGACCTATAGCAGCACGTCGGCCGGATTCACGGTGGTAGATGAGGCGGAGACGAACGTGATAAACAGGACAAATGCGAAATAGGCCATTTCCAACCAAAATCTGATTTCATGGATTTGGAGCTGCTGTGTAGCCAAACAGTTCTAGGTAGATCCATGGTGGATCTCAATCCACTAATAGAGCTGCTTCATGGTGAATCCCATATCCAGATTCACTTTTCAGTGGTAAAGCTTTGTTAAACAGGCCCTATATTATAGACACATTTTGTTGTCAAACTTTGTCATAGTTATTATGGCTTCAATATTTTTAGCCATAAATTTTGGGGAAGCTATAATGTGTCTAAATCAAGTTAGTTTGTGACAAGGTTAGATACAAGCCAGATAAGAGAACTTACATAAGGCAACGATATGTTCATGACAGTAGTAGGATAATCAACGACGAGCTCGTTTGAGTAGCGCAATGATGGTCAGCGTACCCTATACCCACAGCATCGAAATAGTGTTAAGAGGCAAGTCGCTAAAGCAAGAGATTACCGATAAACTATATTAGACTGTAAAACTTTGTCAAACAACATTAGTAAGCAATTCGATGCGTTATCCGAATAGTTAGTTGGTAAAGAGATGCTGGTTGGTAAAACTGTATACCAACACCATTTACAATGATTGAAAGGAGGAATCGGCAAAGATCTGTACCGATGGATGGTAAGTCAGTATATAGTGGCTTACTGACTCTCGGGTTCATAAACCCGAGGTCCTCAATGGACCCGCTTCCCTGTAAAACCCGAGCCCAGCAGGCGGCACAATGACTACTCGCGCCTAGGCCAGCCCAGATACATAATGACAGGCCGAGACCACGATCCGGTCCCTGACTAGAAGGCCTGGCCAAGGTGGGACCGTAGTCCGACTCTGACCAAAGATACGCCAGACCTCTGCTCGTTGTTCTTTCCCGACCAACACAGTCGGGACCGACTGGGAACGACTGACCGGGGACGCCCGCTCGGTGAGGGCCCGGGGATCAGACGTAGCAAATAAGGTAAGGCGCTCAAGTCAACTGCAATACCGAGGACCGTACCCTACCATGCCCTGCGCACCTGCGGGACGGTGCCACCACGCCATGCCAGACGGGCACTATACAACCTTTCAGATGCGTCAGAGCACAAACAGTATTGTAGGTGCCGACGTTTGTCATACCAGGCAAACACGGTAGAGCCTGCCAGATGTGTCCAGACATAAACAGTATTGTGGGCGTCGACGACCGTCTCGTACCCAACAGTGTGGGCAACAAGACTAGGTAGCACACGTATACACTCTCTTTCTTTCTCTCTAACTTGTAAGGCCTTCCCTTTCAACTATAAAATGGGATGCGCTCTCTCCCAATAAAAAAAGGCTAGAGGACTCGAGCACTCGAGGACCTGAGAACTCGAACATCTCAATAGCTCTAGAACTCGAAAGCTACATAGAGCATACGCTCTAATACTTAGCGCACGTTAGAGCACCCGTCACTCTCTTCCATTCGGTTCAGAGTCTGACCGGGCCTTTAACACCCCTTCTCATTTCTACTCGTTTGTGACCCCACAGCAAACTTCGAGCACCTAGGCTCAGGAATAAATTCACCGACCGACTAAAACTGGACGTAGGGCACGTTGTCTGAACCAGTATAAATCCTATGTCATTGAGTGCTAGGCCACATCCGATCACAACGCATGGCAAAACTACAAATATTTACTTGTTGCTCACTTTTCGCACCGACAGTTGGCGCCGTCCGTGGGGAAGACGTCGTGCGTTCACGCTTTTGGTCATCGGATGGCCCACCTTTCCTCCATCTTCAGCATGGCGGGCTCGAGCGATACGATTTGCTTTGGCTCGCTGGAGTTTCCCACACTCCCACCTGTCGAGATGTGGGTTCATTCCGTCTTCGAGCCGCTCCAGACTTTCCTCTTCGGAAGCCTGGACTTCGTCGCCGACCAACTTGGCGTACTCCGCCTCCATGAGGAGGTGTTCGTCCCGGTGTCCACTGGAGGAGGAGCGCCCTCCACCGGCGTCGGGCCACTCGACGACCTCAACGTCGAGACACTTGTGCTTCGCCTCGAGCCCATGCTGGGCTCAAATCCCGTTGTCCCCGCCGCGACCAGTCGTGTGACCGGTTCTCCCTACGTCTTTGCGTCCCCTGTGGACGCATGCATGTGGGGGCTCTGAAGGATGCTGACGCCGCCCCCTCTCATGTCTGAGTTCAGTGGGAATGGCAGGGCTATGCATCCCGTCTCCTTCCGCGACCACGTCGATGATGAGGTCGAAAGTGACAGGCTCCAGCATCGGCGACGTCGTGGCACCTGGCCACCCTCTGTCCCGAGAGTGCGCTATGGCGGACGCCCCAGGACAGCCATCAGTGGTAGTAGGAGTCTTTGTAGACTCACACCCCTCCTGGACCCCTGTGCGAAGGCCCTAGCGCATGCGCAGGAGCATGGTGAGGAGTTACGACAAAGGCGGTAGAGCCAGCCGCCACCTGCGCCAGTGCACTCGGCGCAGCATGCCCTGCCACATGCGCGTAACCCGAGAAGCGGCGCTCGAGGTCGCGCCCGTCAGGTCCAGCGTAACATCCTGGATGGAGGGAATGATCCCCCTTAGTTTGCTCGGGCTGGCCAGAACATCACTACTGCAGCGATGCTTCTAGGCGGCCTCCCCAAGCCTGCCTGACCCCTAGGAGCAAGGAATCCACCGAAACCTTCGGGGCCTGGTGGAGACCGCCGCCGTTCAACGAGCAGAGAGCTCCGCGTCACAACACCGGCTTATGGCCTCTTCACCTAACAGGGGACTGGGGCCGCACCAGTCGAATCGCTCCATCCACTCACCACTGCAGTTGCCGGGTGTGGGGTAGGAAGCTAGGGGCTACATGGCAGCCTGACCCGATGCCCGCTCCACATTGACCACTTGTGCGCGAACGGTTCGGGTCGAACCATGATGCTCGTAGCATCATCAACAATCGACGCCATGCCCAGCACGATGATGACGTCCATCGAGTGGTGGCAAGAGTAGGTGGCATAGGCCTCGGCCTAACCATCGAGGAGAGCGAGGACTCACACCCCAGGCATGGTGGCTGACCAAATGACCGGAGCCCCAACCCGGATGGCCCGGGACCACCGGCCTTTGATCGTCGCATCCAGAAAGCGCCGTTCTCACAGCACTTCCGACTGCCCACCAACATCGCCAGGTACACCAGGGAGACGAACCCCGGTATATGGCTCGAAGACTTTTAGCTCGCCTATCGAGCCAGAGGAGTTACCTCCCCATCTGCGTGGGGGAGCATGTTTGAGCATGGCTCGAATTCCTTCCGCCCGATAACATCCGCGACTGGGCAGATCTCAAGAGGGTCTTCGTCAGAAATTTCTAGGGGATGTATGTTTGTCTTGGGAATTCCTGGGACCTCAAGAGTTGCCAGCAGGAGCCCAATGAGTCCCTACGAGATTACATCCGTAGGTTCTCAAAGCGGTGCAATTGCCTTCCTGATGTCGTCGACGCGGACATCATCAGTGCATTCCTCTCTAGGACAACCTGCAAGTCCTTGTTCCACAAGCTCAGCTGTGTGAAGTCCCGTACCACCCATGACCCGCTCAACCTTGCCACGAACCAAGCCTCCGGCGAGGAGGTGATCGAGGCGATCTTTAGCAGCGATCGGGACAGGGGCAAGGCCAAGCACTCATGAAGTGCATCCCGACCGACCAAGGGAAACTGCTCCTCCTTGAGGTCCATGCCGGAATCTGCGGACATCACACAGCTCCGAGGTCGCTGGTCGGGAAAGCCTTTCGCCAAGGTTTCTACTAGCCCACTACACTCCGAGATGTAGAGGAGGTTGTCCGCAGGTGTGAAGGATGATAGTTCTACGCTCGGCAAACTCATCTGCCGGCGCAGGAGCTTCAGACCATCCCCATCACCTGTCCATTCGCAGTCTAGGGCCTCAACATGGTTGGACCCTTCAAAAAGGCCCCGGGCTGCTTCACTCACCTACTCGTAGCAGTGGACAAGTTCACCAAATGGATAGAGGCGAAGTCCATCACCAATATCCGCTCGGAAGAGGTGGTCAAGTTCTTCCTCGACATCATCTATCGGTTTGGTGTTCCTAACTGTATCATCACCGACCATGGAACAAACTTCATAGGGAAGAAGTTCCTAGACTTTTGTGATGAATACGGCATTAGGATCGATTGGGCCTCGGTCGGACACCCGCGTACTAACGGTCAGGTCGAGCTGGCCAATGGCATGGTCCTCCAAGGACTCAAGCCCCGCATCTTCGACCGACTCAAAAAGTATGCTAGGCGATGGGTTGTAGAGGTCCCAGCGATCCTCTAGAGCCTAAGAACGACCCCAAACCGGTCCACAGGGTTCACCCCTTTCTTCCTCGCATACGGAGCCGAAGCAGTGTTGCCCTCCGACCTCGATCATGGTGCCCCAAGAGTAAAGGCCTTCGACAAAGACCGAGCTGCGGAGGCTCAGCAGGACGCGGTCGACCTGCTCAGTGAGACGACCGTCATCCGCTCAATTCGTTACCAGCAAACTCTCCGCAGGTACCATGAAAAGAAAAATCAGGGGGAGGATCCTCGAGGTCGGTGATCTCGGTACTCAAGAGGACCCAGTCAACCAAGGACAAACATAAGGTCTCTCCACCATGGGAAGGACCGTACGCGGTGGCCGAGGTGTTCCGACCGTGCGCCTATCGACTGAAGGACAACAACGGCAACGTTCTCACCAACACATGGAACATCGAACAGTTACGTCGTTTCTTCATCCCTTCTAGACATTGTTTAGATCCTTTCAAATATATATATATATATATATTAGTGCCTACTCCAACTTGGTACCCAAGCCACCCATGTCTCGGTAACACTGGTGCTCCAAGGGCCATGGCCTATGGCCGTGCGCCGCCATGACCTCGCCATGGTGGAGTCCATTGGACCTGCAAGCATCGACGTTTAAGCCTCGCCAAAATTAAATTGCCACCTTAAATTGGAAACGCCGGTCACCAAACTAGACTCAAAGTTTAGAATTAGAGACTGTTATGAATCTTCAAAATCATGGAATTTGATATATTGAACCATAACCACAGGGAATTCTGTTAGTTTCGGTAAATTTGTGACGTAAATTTAGTATAGTCGTCTTTATCTCGTATTCCCTCCGTCCCACTGAAAGTGACGTTTTTTACTTTTAGACTTCTTGTCTGACTGTACGTCTTATTCAAAAAATTTATATAAATATTATTTATTTGTTATGATTCATTTTATCATTAGAGATACTTTAATAATGATTTATTTATTTTATTATTTGCATAAAAAATTAATAAAACGAACTGTAAGGAAGAAGTCTAAATGTCTAAAGGATACTTTTAATAGGACGGAGGGAGTAGGTTGGTAGCAGGACAACACCCCCAACTCACGGTAGGTAGTATATATTGAGCCTGTTCGGCAGTACTGTTCTGGTTGAAAAGTACTGTCCATTTCAGCACACAACTCTGCTGACATAGATGTTATCTGAAGTCCATTGGCATAGCTCTTTCTGCTAAGTGCATCAGCTACGACGTTTGCCTTTCCCGGGTGATAATGCACTTCCAAATCATAGTCTTTGATCAATTCCAACCAACGACGTTGTCTCAGATTCAGATCTGATTGGGTAAAGATATACTTCAAACTCTTATGATTAGTATAGATATCACTCTTATGTCCAATCAGATAATGTCTCCAGATCTTCAAAGCATGAACCACAGCTGCCAATTCCAAGTCATGAGTAGGATAATTCAACTCATGCTTCCTCAATTGTCTAGATGCATATGCCACCACTCTTCCTTCTTGCATAAGCACACATCCAAGACCCAAACGGGATGCATCACAATATATAGAGAAGTTCTTGCTTAAATCGGGCAAGATTAATACTGGAGCTGTAGTCAATCTCTTCTTTAGCTCTTCAAAGTTTGCCTGGCATTTATTCGACCATACATACTTAGCATTCTTTTCCAACAGAGCTGTCATGGGCTTGGCTAGCTTGGAAAAACCTTCAATGAACCTTCGATAATATCCAGCTAATCCCAAAAAGCTACGAATCTCACTTACAGTTGTTGGTGGTTTCCAATTCAGTACATCTTGCACTTTGCCTGGATCCACTACTATTCCACCATTGGAGACAACATGACCTAGAAAAGAGACTTCCTTTAACCAAAACTCACACTTGCTCCGCTTAGCGTACAATTTATGTTCTCTAAGCTTTTGCAAGACCATCCTTATGTGTTCCGCATGTTCTTCTTCAGTCTTGGAGAATATTAGTATGTCATCTATGAATACTACCACAAATTTATCCAGAAACTCCATGAACACCTTATTCATCAGATACATGAAGTATGCAGGTGCATTGGTCAATCCAAAAGACATAACGGTGTACTCATATAATCCATACCGTGTAGTAAATGCTGTCTTGGGTATGTTCGAGTTCCGAATCTTAAGCTGATGATACCCAGATCGGAGATCAATCTTGGAGAACACATGGGCTCCTCTCAACTGATCAAACAAATCATCAATCCTAGGCAAAGGGTATTTATTCTTAATGGTAACCTCATTAAGTGAGCGGTAATCCACACACATCCGTTGACTACCATCCTTCTTATCCACAAAGATCATAGGGGCACCCCATGGAGAAGAACTGGGGCGTATGAAACCTTTTTCTTGCAACTCTTTTAGTTGTTTCTTAAGCTCTTCTAATTCATTAACTCCCATTCTATATGGACGTTTAGCTATTGGTGCAGTTCCAGGTAATAATTCAATAATGAATTCAATGTCTCGGTCAGGTGGCATACCTGGCAAGTCATCGGGGAAGACATCCGGGAACTCCTCCACGACACGATCTTGTTCATTGACTTCACCATCTAGCTGGTTCACTATGGCTGTAGGCTGAGCTTGCACTACTACTTCTACACAGATTCTATCCCCATTGAGTGATGTCACAACCACAGATTTCTCCTGACACTGAATCACTACCCGGTGTTGTTTCATCCAATCCATTCCCAGGATAAGATCAATTCCCGCTGTTCTCAACACAATAGGCTTCACTTTGAAGTCTACCCCCCTTAAGGAAATGCTAGTTGAGGGGCTCCAATAAGAAGCGGGCATACTACCTCCCAGGGAATTCACTAGTATGGGGTTTTTCATGGCACACAAAGGTATGCTATGCATTCTAACAAAAGCTTGGGAGATAAAAGAATGCGAAGCACCAGAATCAAAAAGTACGGTAGCAGAAATAGAGTTGACGCTGAACGTACCCAACATGACCTCAGGCGTCTCCTGAGCTGCATCAGATGACACATAGTTCACCTTCGCTGTGAGAGGTGGTCGGGCGTTGAACTTCTGATTGCTGGCCTGGTTCTGAGGTGCTTGTTGGTTCTGCTTCTTAGGACACTGATGAGCATAATGACCTGCTTCTCCACATCGGTAACAGGCATTGGGATTGTTGGGTGCACCACTCTTCATAGGTGCATTGTTAGGCACTCCCTGGCGTGTTGCAGGATTGCTGGTCTGTTGCGGGATAAGCTGATTTCCAAACTGTTGCTGGTACTGAGGGCGTTGCTGAAACTGGTTCCGCTGGAGATACTGACCACGGTTTCCCTGGTGAGTTGGTCCTTGATTCCTCTGCTGGAAACCTTGCTGGGGATAAGCACGTGGGCGAGTGTTGCTTCCAGAAGCTTGCCCTTGGAGCCTTCTTTTCTTAGCTTCCATCTCCTTGCGCTTATCATCAATCATGATTGCGCGATTCACCAAAGACTGGAAGTTAGGATAAGTATTAGACATCATCTGGAGCTGCAGTCCATCATAGAGTCCCTTGAGGAAACGGCGTTGCTTATCCTTGTCATCCACTACATCATTAGGAGCGTAGCGAGATAGTTGTGCGAACTTGTCCCGATATTCCACCACAGTTATTGATCCTTGCTTGAGAGATCTGAATTCTTCCTGCTTTAGTTCCACTAGTCCATCAGGAATATGGTATGACCGGAAACTGTCCTTAAATTCCTGCCAGGTGATAGCAGGAGCATTGTTGGGACGTCCAAACTGGAATGATTTCCACCAATCCTGAGCAGCTCCTTGGAGTTGCCCAGAGGCGTACAACACCTTTTCAAGGTCGTTGCATTGTGCTATGTTCAGTTGTTTCTCCACAGCACGCAACCAATCATCTGCCTCCATAGGGTCTGAGGCATGGGTGAACACCGGTGGACGACCTTTCATAAACTCTCCACGCTTATCTCTAACCTGAACAGGCGGTGGCCCTCTTGCAGGTTCATTGTCCAAGCGCTGCATCATAGCTTGCATCAGCTGCGCTTGCATTCCCAATATCTGTTCCATGGTCACTGGTGGCGGTGGTGGATTTATAAGAGCATCACGCCCATGACCACGGCCTCTGCCTCTTCCTCCTCTTGCGGCCATCTGTTTTCCAACAAATGTGCAAAATTTAGAGATTTTTCCAATTATAGAGAGCTTACAAAAGATATGAAACATTGCTGAGAATTTTCTGGACAAGATTCAAATTCAGCAGTTCAGTAAAACTGTTATAACTCGAGTTTCAGAGATCCAACAGAGGTGCACCAAGATTTGTTAGAAAGCTTAGGACATCAGCTACAACTTTCATTTAGACCACTTTTACAGATTCGGACTCACACATAGTCAAAAATAGAGCTAAACCGAAACTGTTCTGAGTTCCAGACAGCGCAGGAACATCCACTTGTGACAGCTAGATCTCCCAAACCTGATCAGCTATTGACGTGATTCCAAAGACACTTGAAATATACAGAGGTCTACTTATCTCCACAAAAATTTCAGAATTTTTATCATCCCAGATTTCGAGATACCAGATAAAGAATACAGGCTGCTCCAGAAATCAGCACAGCAGAGATAAAATAAAACGAAACATCTGCATTAAGATTTCATTCTAAACTTAAAGTTCCAATCTAAGGAAGTTGTGGACATGCCCACAAACTTCCAGCAATCAAGCAAAATACCAAATCAACCAAGTTCACAAATTAAACATCTAATCAACCAAGTTCACAAGACCAACAAGACTAAATAAGAACACGAACTAACGAAGTGATAATCTAGATCAAGGCACCTAACACCTATGGAGCGGTGTCAATCATGGTGAAGGACCGGCGCTTCTTCTTGTAGATGGAAGGCTATCCAAGTTGTGCTCGAAGTTCATCCACTTGTTTCTGAAGACGTCTCTGCGCCCTCTGAGATGCACGCAGTTCTCCTTTGACTTCATCATCCACTCCCTGCATAGCGTGGACATGCTGCACCGTTGCCTCCAGAGTTGGGTCATTCTCTGGTGGAGCCAAAACCTGCCAAACACCCTCATGATCATTTCGAGGAAGGAACCTGAAGCGATCCTCCCTCATGGCCTCAAAGCGACAACCATGGTAGTGGATGTAGGCATTCTGTGCTGCATCCTCCATGCCATCCAAAGCATGGGCTCTCCTGGCAGGGGCACAGTGGACAGTCTCCACCTCATGTCCATTATTGATATCGTTCCAGGCGGTGACCACCAGCTCTACCTTCTAGAAGGTAGCCTCCAATGGGTGCTGGTACTCGGCGCAGTGGTAGCTGATGGAGGCGTGCAAGTCGGGGAAGTAGTCGTCCAGCACGTGGGTGAGGAGAGTGTGGTAGTAGGCTGTCTCTGGAGCTGGCTTGAAGTAGTACTTGCACTTCCAGCCAATCTCCTCGTCCTCCACGGGGACAGCTGGGGAGGGTGCAGGTGTAGGGGAAGTAGCCGTCGACTCCTCAGGTGTAGCTACAACAGGATAGACGGGCACGGCGACTGGTGTAGGAGTAGGTGTAGGCATCGGTGTAGCCATCTCCTCGTCGTCGGAGATGATCACAATCTCCCTCTCTGCCGGTGGGGCACGCGGGGTGAACATGGCACGATAGCCGGCGGTGCTGAGTCGAGCAGTCTTCGGATTATGAGACATCTATAGATTTAAAGTGAGATAGAGTTAGAATAAACAATTTTAAATAATAGATTAAGGTATGAAAAGCATAAATGTTTTAATAAAATAACAAGAATAAGACAGTAAGCAAGAAACCAGAGGAGCAAAGATACTAATTCGACCATTTTCTAACTAGGCTTGCGTCCTACAGTCAACACGGCTCCGATACCAATTTGTCACACCCAATTTTAAGGATAAAATTGAATGCACAAACTCGTGTGTGCCCAGGAATCAATCACACACACAAGCTGACAAATTACATAAAGTATCATCACGGTGTCTCATACATCAGAGTTATAATAAAACTTAGTCTTATACATCACAGCGGAAAAATAAAAAAAAGATAGTAAAACTCTCGTGGGCGTCATCACAGGGAAGGTCAACTGGTTGACCACAAGCCTAATAATCCTCTGGGAAATCCTCATACCCGTTGTCATCTGTTACCCATCCGGGATTTTTATCCAAGTAAAGAAAATAAACAAGTGTAAGTACATTCCGTACTTAGCAAGCTAACATGGGGTTATGAAGCTCAAAAAGGATAGACTCTGGTTTACTGCAGTTAGCATTTTTAGTACGACAAACTTTTATTATCAGATATTATCAAGTTTTGCTTAAGCTCCCATTTAATCCCATAAGAACATATATCAGTGTCAAGTGTACCATATATCATCATAGAACCACTCTAAATGATCATCAACAAGTAACCAGTTATTCTGTGAGTTTTCCGGGCCGCTCGTGACCATGAGCACGACTGTTATAACAGTTTGTTACCCTCTGCAGAGGTGGTGCACATTCACCGCGAGTCGTGATCTCCATATGCCCGGGTTAATTACTCCCATGTCACTACCAAGGTGAGCGGGCAGGGTACACTATGAAGCCATTTCATAGGTTTCCCTAACAAGTTAGGGCCGCTAGGTTTCCTTGGCAGGCAGATGTAGGAACCCCCCTTTCCTATGGCACATATCCATCGCGGCTATACTCATAGGAACAGAGGCAGCCCTATACCCAACGTGGCAAGCCCCATTTGCGCCAAAAAGGTAACCTCTAACTAGCTAGGAAAGATCCTATTACTGAGCTAAAGTCAGAGCCATATGACTCTCTCGGTTGCACTGTCAGTCCCAGCTTTTGCCGACAAATAAGTCCTTATGGAGGGCCGGGAGCAACATGAACAAAGGTCATTTGCACTTTCGCCCTATGGAACAGTTGTTATAAATCATGTTACTCACTTTGTTCCATAGTATCATTCATCAACATGTATATCAAGTTCAGTTAGAGCACTAGCAATCTACCCATATGCATTTAACCCATAGGAGACAAGGAACAGGATAATCAATCACTAGGTTGTCCTTATGGGTATCAAAATTAGACACATGCAAATGAGTAATTGATTAAAGTGAAATAGGACATCAAGGAAGGCCCATGCTATACTTGTCTTGGTTCACGAACTCGTGCTGGTCCTGCTGGTCGTCGAAGAGTTCTTGGTCTCCAACGTTTTCCTCACCGTCTGAACGCGACCAACACAGCAACATACAACATTCCAAAAGCATTCATGCAAAGCAAACATTCCTATCATTAGAACAGTACACCAACAGTATTGAAATCAAGATAAAATGTTTGTAAACATATTCTACGTCTCGCTACGATCACGTCAACGCGAAGTTCACGAAAAACGGAGCTAAAATGCGAAAGTTATGATTTAAACGGGTTTTCCTATAGCCATATATTTAATTAAATCTAATCATGAAATTAAAAAGTTCCAAACTTGACTATCAGTAGCTCCAACATGTAGCTTATGAAATTACGAAGCTAACGCGATTTGAATGGATCAATTCGGAGCTAAAACGACAATTTTATAAGCGAAACAGTTCAAATGGCATTTCTGTAAATACTGAAAACGTATTTTTGACTTAAGCCGTGGAGTTTACGCTTCCCAATCGAGATTGCGCATTCGGGGAAATACGTTTTGGACTGCGGGTTAGGACTTAGAAAAGTCCAGGGACTCTTTTGAAAAATAGCCACGCGAAAGGGTATCTTCCACTGGTGGCCGTTGATCTCGCGATGGGCGGTTGAGATTAAACCGAAGAGGAGAACAAGGGGGGGGGCTGGCCGGAACAGTGCCCCAGACGGCCAGGCGCCATGGCCGGCGGCAAAGTCTCACCGGTGATCTCGGTTAGGGGGGCTAGGGTTCGCCAAACGGAAAACCGAGTGCATCGGGGGACACGGGGGAGGAAGGGGGTCACGGCCATGCCGTTACGGCGGCCAGGAACGGCTGGTAGCACGGTGGCCACCATGGCCGGCGACCATGGCTCGCGGAGCTCGCGGCCAAGGCTCGAGAAGCCAAGAAACGAGAAACAAAAAGCATGGGAGGAGAGGGGAGAGTACGGCAATGCTCACCGCGGTGAAAACCGGAGCGGAGGCGGCTCGGTGACGGAGGTTCGCGCGGAGGCGGACGACGGAGCTCGGAGACCTCGGGGCGACGGTTCTCTCGGGCACGGCGACGCGAGAGGGAGCGGGGAAAAGCAGCAGCGGATGCGGGGACGGCCTCGGCTTCCTTTTGTAGAGGCAAGGGCGCGAGGGAGGGGGGCGCTCCCACGACGCCGATCGTGGGCGACGGTTGCGGCTTCGCGATTGACAGGCGCGGGGCGAGCGGGAGGTTGGGGGCGGCGCCGACAGGTGGGGCCAGGCGGTCAGCGGCTGGGCGCGGGGGAGGCGCGGCAGTTGCCTGGCGCGGCTGCTGGGCCGACGGTTGGTGGGGAAAGGGGAGAGGGGAGAGGGGAGAGCTGGGCTAGCGCTGTGGTGCTGGGCCGAGCGGGGAAAAGGGGAGAGGGGCCAGCGGGCCGAAAACAAGGAAGGAGGGGGAGAAGAAAAAAAGAATTCTTTTCCTTTTTCCAATGATTTTCCAAATTTCATTTTCAATTAGATTTTGAATTCATTTGGAATTTGAATCAAAACCATTCATCACAAAAATAAATATGCAGCACCATGTATGCATCACTTGTAGCTAATCTTAATCTTATATTTGATTTTAGTTTTATAAAAATTATTTGTTTCCTATATTTCAATGCTCATCAAAATTGCTTAAATAATTCAATTTGGCTATTTCTAGAAAATGCAAATTTAGGGTGTTACAGCGCGGATGTCCACAAGGGTTGCGAGGGTGCAGGCCGCCGGGCGCCAGGCATGGGGGCGGGGAGGGCACGACTGCCAGGCAAGAGCGCTCGTGCGAACCAACGGGGAAGAAGAAACGAGCGAATAAATAAAGTCAAGGGTATTACGGTCTTTTCATCTCTTTTTGTCTACCATACGGAGCTGTTTTGCCAAACGGGATACCAAAACGGCTCCGGCTCCACCGAAAGAACTGTTCGTGGAGCTAAAGGAAAAAATGGCTTCACTAATGAAGTGGAGCCGTGCCAAATGGGGCATTGACTAGTAAGCGCTAATTTTAGGCTCTAGGAGCCTCGGGCTCGTGCATGCGGTCACTTTTAAAGACTGTATGATCCTGTAGCTGCTAGAAAAGGTGCTCCTGCTCCTCACATGTCCCGGTCCACGTTTTTTAAGTTGTTATAGAATAGTCAAGTCTCTTTTTAAAAAAAAAGAATAGTCAAGTCTTCATCCGTAGCTTTGTGTGAATGTTTGTACTTCATTTTGACGGTACCGTTAGGAGCAAAAAGGTCCACATGTTACATTTTTGGACCACTACTGACATCTGTGTGCTGCAGAAACATAAAGTCCACAAGACTGACGACTATATGTAGATCATAAATTTTGGGACTAGTTGTCGATAAATGTTGGAAAAAAATTCGAAAAAGGATAAACCCACTACCGTCTGACTAAAATTTTTGGACTACTATGGCTGCCGAACTTGACTATTCCATAGAAAAATTTAAGTTGTGCCTAGAACTGTAGCTTCGTGGACGATCCTTCGGCAAACGTGCAACAAACTGATTCATCAAAGAGACATCCTACAATTTATAAAGCCGACATTCCATAGTACCTGGTAGCCATTGAAACGTTAAATTTCAAGAATAGTTTTTTTAATGTTTTGACGAGGAGTTTCTTAATTAAAAACATGCCACAATAATTGGCAAAAGGTTTCCACCTACTAGAGTGAGTCTTTGCCATCTCTTTCTAGTACTATTTGTGCCTGCCTACTCGAGTCAGTCAACGAAAAGAGGATACTCCAACAGTGCCCACGGGTCTGTTTCGTTGAACAGTCCTCGACGTTGAACAGAGGCCCACCTTTGTTAACAGGAGTAACAGAGCTGCTCCCTTTACAAAGACCACCTCTATTATTCATTAATAGTGTTGACGCAGAAAATCAACATACGAGTCGTCAACGAATAGATGGATTCACTTTCGTAGAAGCGTCACAACTAGTTTTCAAACATAATAAACTAGTAAAGAGATAAATTCTTCGATTACGACGAATAATAGAACCGGTTGTTTTACGAGCAAGAACAACAAAATTAAGGGTGATACTCCGATGATGCCGGAGCTTGCCGCTTGTTTGCCGGAAACTAGCAAAGCATGACTACTGACCAACATGCGAAAGGTTGAAGAAAATAAAAGAACTTGATAATAGTAGATTTGTTTTGAGTCAATTATTTCTTTTTTCCAACTGACCTTGACCCTTTAAATATATAGGTGCGTGGACCATCGAGAGCCCATCTCCGATACTAACACAATACGTTACATGCGAAACCCGAAAAAGCAACAGGATCCAATTTTCAGTTAAGAATGAAATTTATATCTAACCTAGGCATGGATCCTCGTGTTGTACTCTTTAAAAGGGGCAGTTGTCCGGCTCCTTCATTCTCACCCTTGATTACAGCACATGTGTCCGGCTTCCTTTCTCTTTCCGTTGGCAAAGACTAACCATGTGAGCATCACGTCCCAGCACTTGATCAAGCCCAGCATGCAGACTCATGCAGCAGCGCAACTCGCGTGTGCACACGCCGACTTTCTCCTTCTGCGCAGCACCTGTGATAACTTCCTGGCTGATAGGCTGTATAATAAAATCAGTAGTTCCCTTCATTATGTGCTAGTGAACCAGCTAGCCTGACGAATATTCACCAACTAATATTTTATTTAAACACCAGGGTATCCTTTACATCTATACAGTAGTTCCCTTCATTATGTGCTAGTCAACCAGCTAGCCTGAGGAATATTCACCAACTAATATTTTATTTAAACACCAGGGTATCCTTTACATCAAAACCGAATTAAATACGACTCGGCTAGCTAACCTTTTGTCTCTGGCCCCGTTTGGCAGGGTTTCTCGACCGGCTTCAGATGTCGTTTGGAGACGTATTTTGCCGAACGGGGTAAAACGAAATGGCTTCACTAGTGAAGCCCCTAAAAACATGCTCTCATAGAGGTCTAGGGTGGGATGAAGCTAAAAATAGTGGCTTCACCTCGCCCACGTGGACACAAGGACGAGAGAGGCCACTTTTGCCCCTCTCGCGGCACACGGGCGCATGCGACATGGGAGAGGCTGGAGTCGCCCGGACGGCCGCCGGGGCACGCGACGCTGGTGGGTGGATGGCCGCCGGGGGCGTGGAACGCCGTCGGTGGTGCGAAGGGCCGAGAGGCGTAGACGGTCGGGGGCGCGGATGGCCACAAGGGGTGCGAGGGTGCAGGCCGCCGGGCGCCAGGCATGGGGGCGGGGAGGGCACGACTGGCAGGCAAGAGCGCTCGTGCGAACCAACGGGGAAGAAGAAACGAGCGAATAAATAAAGTCAAGGGTATTATGGTCTTTTCATCTCTTTTTGTCCAGCATAAGGAGCTGTTTTGCCAAACGGGATACCAAAACGGCTCCAACTCCACCGAAAGAGCTGTTCGTGGAGCTAAAGGAAAAAATAGCTTCACTAGTGAAGTGGAGCCATGCCAAATGAGACATTGACTAGTAAACGCTAATTTCAGGCTCCAGGAGCCTCCGGCTCGTGCATGCGGTCACTTTTAAACACTGTGCGATCCTGTAGCTGCTAGAAAAGGTGCTCCGGCTCCTCACATGTCCCGATCCACGTTTTTTAAGTTGTTATAGAATAGTCAAATCTCTTTTTTTTTTACAAAAACAATAGTCAAAGTCTTCATCCGTAGCTATGTGTAATATTTGTACTTCATTTTGACGGTACCGTTAGTAGCAAAAAGGTCCACATGTTACATTTTTGGATCACTACTGGCAGCTGTGTGCTACAGAAACAAAAGTTCCACACGACTGACGACTATGTGTAGATCATAAATTTTTGGACTACTTGTCGATAAATGTTGGAAAAAAATTAGAAAAAGGATAAACCCACTTCCGTCTGACTAAAATTTTTGGACTACTATGGCTGCCGAACTTGACTATTCCATAGAAAAAATTAAGTTGTGCCTAGAACTGTAGCTTCGTGGACGATCCTTCGGCAAACGAGCTACAAACTGATTCATCAAAGAGACGTCCTACAATTTATAAAGCCGACATTCCATAGTACCTGGTAGCCATTGAAACGTTAAATTTCAAGAATAGTTTTTTTAATGTTTTGACGGCGGAGTTTCTTAATTAAAAACATGCCACAATAATTGGCAAAAGGTTTCCACCTACTTGAGTGAGTCTTTGCCATCTCTTTCTAGTACTATTTGTGCCTGCCTACTCGAGTCAGTCAACGAAAAGAGGATGCTCCAACAGTGCCCACGGGTCTGTTTCATTGAACAGTCCTCGACGTTGAACAGGAGTAACAGAGCTGCTCCCTTAACAAAGACCATCTCCATTATTCATTAATAGTGTTGACGCACAAAATCAACATACGAGTCGTCAACGAATAGATTGATTCACTTTCGTAGAAGCGTCACAACTAGTTTTCGAACATAATAAACTAGTAAAGAGATAAATTCTTCGATTACGGCGAATAATAGAACCGGTTGTTTTACGAGCAAAAACAACAAAATTAAGGGTGATACTCCGATGACGCCGGAGCTTGCCGCTTGTTTGCCGGAAACTAGCAAAGCATGACTACTGACCAACATGCGAAAGGTTGAAGAAAATAAAAGAACTTGATAATAGTAGATTTGTTTTGAGTCAATTATTTCTTTTTTCCAACTGGCCTTGACCCTTTAAATATATAGGTGCGTGGACCATCGAGAGCCCATCTCCGATACTAAGGCCTTGTTTAGATGCCAAAAAAATTGGCAAAATACACTGTAGCGGTTTTCGTTGTTATTTAGCAATTAGTGTCCAATCATAGTCTAATTAGGCTTAAAAGATTCGTCTCGTGGATTTCATCTAAACTGTGTAATTAGTTTTATTTTTTATTTATATTTAATGCTTCATGCATGCGTCCAAAGATTCGATGTGACGGGGAATCTTAAAAAATTTGGCAAAATTTTGGGGAACTAAACTGGCCCTAATACAATACGTTACATGCGAAACCCGAAAAAGCAACAGGATCCAATTTTCAGTTAAGAATGAAATTTATATCTAATCTCGGCATGGATCCTCGTGTTGTACTCTTTAAAAGGGGAAGTTGTCCGGCTCCTTCATTCTCACCCTTGATTACAGCACATGTGTCCGGCTTCCTTTCTCTTTCCGTTGGCAAAGACTAACCATGTGAGCATCACGTCCCAGCACTTGATCAAGCCCAGCATGCAGACTCATGCAGCAGCGCAACTCGCGTGTACACACGCCGACTTTCTCCTTCTGCGCAGCACCTGTGATAACTTCCTGATTGATAGGCTGTATAATAAAATCAGTAGTTCCCTTCATTATGTGCTAGTCAACCAGCTAGCCTGACGAATATTCACCAACTAATATTTTATTTAAACACCAGGGTATCCTTTACATCTATACAGTAGTTCCCTTCATTATGTGCTAGTCAACCAGCTAGCCTGACGAATATTCACCAACTAATATTTTATTTAAACACCAGGGTATCCTTTACATCAAAACCGAATTAAATACGACTCGGCTAGCTAACCTTTTGTCTCTGGCCCGTTTGGCACGGTTTCTCCACCGGCTATAGATGTCGTTTGGAGATGTATTTTGCCGAACGGGGTAAAACGAAATGACTTCACTAGTGAAGCCCCTAAAAACCTGCTCTCATAGAGGTCTAGGGTGGGATGAAGCTAAAAATAGTGGCTTCACCCAGCTTCACCTCGCCCACAGTGGACACAAGGACGAGAGAGGCCAGTTTTGACCCTCTCGTGGCACACGGGCGCATGCGACCATGGGAGAGGCTGGAGTCGCCCGGACGGCCGCCGGGGCATGCGATGCTGGTGTGCGGATGGCCGCCGGGGGCGTGGAACGCCGCTGACGGTGCGAGGGCCGAGAGGCGTAGACGGTCGGGGGCGCGGATGGCCACAAGGGGTGCGAGGGTGCAGGCCGCCGGGCGCCAGGCATGGGGGCGGGGAGGGCACGACTGCCAGGCAAGAGCGCTCGTGCGAACCAGTGGGGAAGAAGAAACGAGCGAATAAATAAAGTCAAGGGTATTACGTTCTTTTCATCTCTTTTTGTCTATCGTAAGGAGCTGTTTTGCCAAACGGGATACCAAAACGGCTCTGGCTCCACCGAAAGAGCTGTTCGTGGAGCTAAAGGAAAAAATGGCTTCACTAGTGAAGTGGAGCCGTGCCAAATAGGGCTTTGACTAGTAAGCGCTAATTTTAGGCTCCAGGAGCCTCCGGCTCGTGCATTCGGTCACTTTTAAACACTGTGTGATCATGTAGCTGCTAGAAAAGGTGCTCCGGCTCCTCACATGTCTTGGTCCACGTTTTTTATGTTGTTATAGAATAGTCAAGTCTCTCTTTTTTTTACAAAAACAATAGTCAAGTCTTCATCCGTAGCTATGTGTAAATGTTTGTACTTCATTTTGACGGTACCGTTAGGAGCAAAAAGGTTCACATGTTACATTTTTGGACCACTACTGACAACTGTGTGCTGTAGAAACAAAAGGTCCACACGACTGACGACTATGTGTAGATCATAAATTTTTGGACTACTTGTCGATAAATGTTGGAAAAAAATTAGAAAAAGGATAAACCCACTACCGTCTGACTAAAATTTTTGGACTACTATGGCTACCGAACTTGACTATTCCATAGAAAAATTTAAGTTGTGCCTAGAACTGTAGCTTCGTGGACGATCCTTCGGCAAACGTGCTACAAACTGATTCATCAAAGAGACGTCCTACAATTTATAAAGCCGACATTCCATAGTACCTGGTAGCCATTGAAACGTTAAATTTCAAGAATAGTTTTTTTAATGTTTTGACGAGGTGTTTCTGAATTAAAAACATGCTACAATAATTGGCAAAAGTTTTACACCTACTAGAGTGAGTCTTTGCCATCTCTTAGGAATGGTTGACTTAACCGGTCCTGAAAATTATTTTTTAAAAATCAGAAAATTATTTTTAGGTATGGTTGACTTAACCGATCCTGAAAATAGATTTTTAAGGGCCGTCATCTTAAATAAAATCGTTCCTGAAAATCACTCCTTTTTACAATCGATGGCAGCGGTTTTGTAAACCGGCTCTAAAGATCATTTTTGACCATTAGTAAAAATCTTTTATTTATTTTTATGGATTGTAAATGATTTTTAGAAAAAAATAAAAATTATTTTTAGTAACGACTGACTTAACCGATCCTGAAAATAGATTTTTAAGGGCGGTTGTCTTAAGAAAATCGTTCCTGAAAATCACTCCTTTTTACAATCGATGACATGGTAGCGGTTTTGTAAACCGGCTCTAATGATCATTTTTTACCATTAGTATAAATCTTTTATGTACTAGTGTTTATTAATAAGTTGTTTATATAAGCTATTAAGTTTGTTCTAAGTTGAGTCATGAAATTGTGTGTTGTTTATTGCCTCTTGTTAATACATGTGAAGCTAGAAATTCCTTATTGTTTTTTTTGTATTGCTATAAAATGGTGGGTTTCGGGTTTTGGGGATCCACCGGGTTTGGTTTCCGGTTAAGATTATCACCCGAAACGGTGTTCGGGGTGGTTTCGGATTTTGTGTTCGGATGTGGGTTTGGGCCTGTGGAGAGAAGTGTGGTTCACGCAACGATGCCGGGAGTATTGTTAGGACTTCTCGCGTTTGTACGTCCTACGGTGTGTGGTACTCGTGTGCTATAACATGCTTGTGGGCCTAGAGGCCATCACTGTCTTTTCGTAATTGAGTCGAAAGAATGGGAGCTACGCCTGTCCTCTCGTTATTTGTGGACTGCATAGGGCATGCTTGCAGCTGGACAGTTTTAGAATTTTGCTTGATTTATCCACACAACTGTGTTTCTTTGGCTTGGTACAACTCCTTTGCCTTATGTTCCATACATGGGCCTGTTTAGCATATCTCCACGAGCTTCCGAACCATCAAAAATAGTTTCACTCCATTAAAAGTTACCCAAACACTCTAGCTCCACAAAATTCGGATTCGCCAAAAAGGTAGATCTGTGGCCAGATTCACCATTTTGGTGGAGCTTCGCAAAGGGTGCTCAATGAATGTTGTTTCGCACCTCGTAGTGGAGTTAGATGAAAATTACCCACCATTGCCACTGGTTACACACCTCCCTCCTGTATCGATTCGTTTCTATTCCCTTCCTTCTCCACTCTCCCGATTAGCTACAGAAAAAAAATCCACCCGTTTTTTACGCCACAGGCACAGCTCCTCCCTGTGGCGCAGCCGGCATCGTGGTTTCTCTGGGCGGCCTTGTGCCCCTTGGCCAGCCTCGCAGCTCCCCTGGACAGCCTCTTACGGGGGCGGTGCAGGGAGGAGCTTGGCGGGGAGCGCCTGCGACAGTCGCAATGGGAGGCAGGATGCTCGGAGTAGCGCTGCGTGGCGCGGGGACGCCTAGTCCTTTGGGTCCGCCTCGAGCCATTTTAGGACCTATAGCAGCACGTCGGCCGGACTCTCAGTGGTAGATGAGGCGGAGACGAACATGATAAACAGGACAAATGCGAAATAGACCATTTCCAACCAAAATCTGATTTCATGGATTTGGAGCTGCTGTGTAGCCAAACAGTTCCAGGTAGATCCATGGTGGATCTCATCCACTAATAGAGCTGCTTCATGGTGAATCCCATATCCAGATTCAGTTTTTCAGTGGTAAAGCTCTGTTAAACAGGCCCTATATTATAGACACATTTCGTTGTCAAACTTTGTCATAGTTATTATGGCTTCAATATTTTTAGCCGTAAATTTTGGGGAAGCTATAATGTGTCTCAATCAAGTTAGTTTGTGACAAGGTTAGATACAAGCCAGATAAGAGAACTTACATAAGGCAACGATATGTTCATGACAGTAGTAGGATAATCAACGACGAGCTCGTTTGAGTAGCGCAATGATGGTCAGCGTACCCTATACCCACAGCATCGAAATAGTGTTAAGAGGCATGTCGCTAAAGCAAGAGATTACCGATAAACTATATTAGACTGTAAAACTTTGTCAAACAACATTAGTAAGCAAGTTATCCGAATAGTTAGTTGGTAAAGAGATGTTGGTTGGTAAAACTGTATACCAACGCCATTTACAATGACTGAAAGGATGAATCGGCAAAGATACATAATGATAGGCCGAGATCACGATCCGGTCCGCGATTGGAAGGCCTAGGCAAGGTGGGACCACAGTCCAACTCCAACCAAGGATACGTCAGACCTTTGCTCGTTATTCTTTACCGACCGACACAGTCGGGACCGACTGACCGGAGACGCCCGCTCGGTGAGAGCCCGGGGATCAGGCGGAGCAGATAAGGTAAGACGCTCAAGTCAACCGCAATACTGAGGACCGTACCCTACCATGCCCTGCGCACCTACAGGACGGTGCCACCAGGCCATGCCAGACGGGCACTATACAACCTTCCAGACACATCAGAGCGCAAACAGTATTGTAGGCGCCAACGTTTGTTGTACCAGGCGAACACGGTAGAGCCTGCCAGATGTGTCCATACATAAACAGTATTGTGGGCGCCGATGACCGTCTCGTACCCAACAGCGTGGGCAACAAGACTAGGTAGCGCACATATACACTCTCTTTCTTTCTCTCTGACTTGTAAGGCCATCCATTTCAACGACACTGGCGGCATGTTAATTAACTTGCTAGTAGACGCCATCATGCCATATTAATCCTAGCGAACAATGGAACCAATTGGCCAGACATCAATCTAGTACTCACAAAATTAAAACTCTTAACGATACTAGCTAGCCGGCGGCGGCATGGGAAGCGCACATAGGTAATAGGTTACTGATGATGATGTGTAGTGTCGTGCAACCGCTTCGTGAGTCTATATAAAGCAAGTGATCTAGGCAATCTTCTCCAAGCAACTACCCACGGAGCCAGCAGCTCTCTAGAGCCTCTCCTGCTTCGCATTGATCTAACGGCCCCAGAAGCCACCCAGAGATGGCCACCAGCGGCCCCGTCCCTCTGGTCTCACAGGTGCAGCAGCGCAAGCCACAGACATACACCCCGAGCCCATGGGGTGACTTCTTCCTCCACCACATCCCATGCACTCCATCACAGGTACATGCTCCATATGCTACAAAACTAATTAAACATGTCATTTGGCTCTCATCACATCGCTGCAGGAAAAGGTGCCAAGACCGCCAACACTTTGTTTTATTTTGCATGACTGCTAAAATTCTAGGCTATATATGTAACTGGTCGATGTGTAGGGATCGATTATTATCAAGGGTGTGATTGATTGATTGAATATATCCCAACAAACCAAACCCACCAATAGGATACAAGTTCATGGTGATTTGTTGCCTATACTGCCTTTCTGAGCTAGTTCCGCCCATGCAAGAAAATTCTTCCTCAGCCTGGTTCACAGGATACGTATATAGAGAGAGAGAGAGATTTTGGACGTTTGCCTCAGGCCAGAATCACTGGACACTAGCTTCACCAGTTAATGTTATATTGGTGCTGATGAGCATATACAAAATGGTCCAATGTTTTTTCTAAATAAATAACTGGACACTAGCTTCACCAGTTAAGGAACAACATGATAAATAAACATCTCTGTATATATAAGAGGATATAGTTGCACATGATAATAGGCACCTTGATTTTTTTTAGATAATGGCACCATATGTTCCGGCTTCAGCTTCTCACAAAAGAGAAGCATCAGACCAAGCTTATTACACACTCACTCCAAACGGAACTCACACAGGTGCCAACTAGTTCCCAAGGCGACTACTAAAGTTCCAACCATTTGAAGCAAAAATAAACATGGCTTTTAACTCTAAATTTCTGCACACATCTTGGATAAGCACCCTGTGTTCATCCAGCCGTTGCAATGGAGCCCAAAATCAGAGCCAGTATTGTCGCCCTAAAGAGTACTTGCAAAAATGTTTTTGGTTGACATTTATTAAACACCAAATCATTCCTTGTGAGCCAAATAACCCAACAAAGGGCCGCTGCACCTGTCAATAATAAGAGATTGTGTTTTTGTTGACCCAATTTAGATCAACCTCCAAACATATGGGCTATGTTCCTCGGTGGTCTCAAACCAAAAACCTAGTGAACCATACGCCATAGAGCCTTAGCGACAATACAATCGAAGAATAAATGTTTTATGGTTTCCAGGCTACTGCAAAAGCTGCAAACCTTACTACCATTCCAATTTCTTTTGGCCAAATTATCTTTGATGATGATCAATTTTTATCTCATGTAACATGTTCTCATGTGAGCAACCAAACACCGTCTCACATCGATCTGTGAGGCTAAGCAGGTAGCAACGAAACAAAGAGAATGCATACACCCAGCCTGGTTGAACTGCTGACCTCCATCAACATCTAGGTGTCTCTTCAAGTAGAATCTGGCTCATTGTGTTGTGCATATGAAAGGATTCGTTTGCACACTGACATTTACACTACAGAGAGATTAACTATAACATTAGAAATATCTTTCTTGCAGTATTTGATGATGAAGGATAAGGTCAAAATAATGAAGGGGGAGGTGAAGAAAATGCTACTGGATGCTGATTCTTTTGATTTGTCTGATAAGTTAGACTGTATTGATACACTAGAACGGCTTGGATTGGATTATCACTATACCAAGGAGATTGATAAATTAATGTGCAATGTCTTCGAAGCTAGGGATCAAGATCTTGATCTTCTTACAACCTCAAATCTTTTCTATTTGCTTCGGAAGCATGGATATCATATTTCTTCTGGTAAGATTCCAGACAAATTTTATTTTGCTATTTAATTGTCGTATATTACTTAGATGGAACTTCATATGACTTCAGAAGGACTTTTATGGTATACACACCTTCCACCGAAGCAACAAAGAGGTTTTTATTACTTCAAATAGTGTGGCGATACATATGCTCAAGTGTTAAATGTAGTATCTGCTTATAAAGATGACACGAGACAGCCACCAAATGTTAGTTTCAAAGATGGTTTCTATTTTTTCTTAAAATAATAAAAATCTAGTTTAATCACTAAAGAATCATCTTAACTAATTTATTTTAGATTAGGTAAATATGTAAGTATCAGTTTATTTTTAAAAATGTTATCTATTTGTTAATGATCTATTTAGACTTTTTTTGAGGCAAAAACTGTGAGGGAGATCTATTTAGATTTATTTTGAACTTACTTATTTTTTCTACTATTTTATTCCTTGTACTGAAACTTGAAGAAGATGAACGAATAAGATTCAAATAACTATGAAAAGAGCATAGCATATAGATGACATCTTTAGAAAAAAAAATTGTACAGCTTTCACATTTCTCTGATTTAAGATACAAAACTACTTACTAATCTTTAGAGGTTAAACAAGAATTTTTTTTATTTTCAAAAAATAGAAAACCACCTTTGAAACAAGAGAGAGGACCAAATTTGCTCGATTTCGGTAGTTGGAGAGCATCCAGTACCCAGGTTCATCCTTCAAAGTTGAAAATCGAACTAGTTGAAGACTAAACAATGGACTTTATACTATTATTCTGTCACTGCCATCTCTTACAATTGTTTCATAGTCCATACTTCTGGACATCAATATAATTGATGTCTCATGTGTTTTTAATGTCACAGATGTATTTTTGAAGTTCAGAGATGACAAAGGAAATATTGTAACAGATGATGCAAGATGTTTATTGAGAATGTATGAAGCGGCACATCTTAGAGTGAAAGGGGAAGAAGTGCTTGACAATATTCTTATTTTCACCAAGAGTCAGCTTCAGTATATTGTAGACGATCTCGAACCACAATTGAAAGAAGTGAAATATGCATTGGAAACACCTCTTTTTAGAAGACTCAAAAGAGTACAAGCGAGGCAATATATCTCAATATACGAGAAAAATACTACACACAATAATATGCTCCTAGAGTTTTCAAAGTTAGACTTCAACATTTTGCTAACCCTATATTGTGAGGAGCTAAAAGATCTTACACTGTAAGAGTCATCATTAATAGCACAGTGATGTTGTACTAAGTTCTCTCATTACCATTATTTCTAGATATCTTCTCATGCCCTATATATATTTACAGCTGGTGGAAAGAGTTCCAAACACAGGCTAACACGTCAATCTACGCACGAGATAGGATGGTGGAGATGCATTTCTGGATGATGGGAGTATTCTTTGAGCCCCAATATTCCTATTCACGAAAGATGCTTACACAATTGTTTATGATTGTGTCTGTACTCGATGACTTGTATGACAATCATTGCACCACAGAAGAAGGCAATGTCTTCACTGCAGCACTGCAAAGGTTTGCAACACTTCTGTCCATATTCATCATGTTGCTTATAGGGTAATAAATTTATATAGTCCTAATTATTTATTTGTATGGAAAGCTCATGTCTCTAGAAGTTCTATTTTCAATATATAATGTTAATATAATCATAAGTTTCATAAATGACAGGTGGGATGAAGAAGCAGTAGAGCAATGCCCAACATACTTGAGGACTTTGTATATAAATATACTTACCACCGTAAAAGACATTGAGGAGGGGTTGAATCTTCAAAACAACAAACATGCCAAGTTGGTTAAAAGACTGGTATGTCTTACTGAAACAAGATTAAAATGGATAAACAATTGTATATATCCCTAGGAGGAAAATTATCGTGATTGCGTATCTAAAAGCCATCAAGGTTATATTATGTGTGTATGTCCAAATGTTCATTGTGCATCCTTGATTGACATATTTATAATCTTACTATGGTACAATGCGATCTAAAATTGATTTAGAGCAACATGATTGTCACTACTTTATTTTTATTCAATATATACTAATCAAACAAGTGTACAACATCTAAACTAATGTAGTTCTAATAATTTTGCATGATCTAATATTAACTACTACATCCAAAATTTGGGGCTTATGATTATGAAATGCCTGGCTTAATTCTTGAAAAAAAATTGTTCAACAATTATTCAGATTATATGCATGCATAGTAGATAAAAGTTGTATCAATGGATCCACATTATATTCCGCACGTCTTTCAATACAAATTTATTTTTATTGTAACCAATGATATCTTATAAGAGTTTAGTGACAAGTATAGTTTAACAATACTTTTTCTTATATTCTTAATACTCCATACAGAAAGAAATATATAAATCAGTAAGTATTTTTTCATAGAGAGAGCAATAATTTCGGCATTAGTTTAAACTTATGTGTGTTTGAGAGTTTGGGTGCACATAGTATACGCAAGTATAAAGAATAATTAATGTGTTCCAGACAAAATGGCATTTGCTAACAGTAGTTAGAGCTCCCTGAGGCCTCCATTACGAATTTAAAGGTTTGCCTGGGTAGTTTTCTCTTTGGGATATATTGTATCTTTGAGCTTTCACACTAATCTTACATGCATTTTAGATAATCGACATGGCCAAATGCTATAATGCTGAGACCGAATGGCGTGACAAGAAATATGTGCCAGCCACCGTTGATGAGCATCTAAAAATTTCAGCACGCAGTAGTGGTTGTATGCACTTGGTGAGCCAGGGATTCATTTCAATGGGAGATGTGGCAACTAGCGAAGCTATTGAGTGGGCTTCTACCTATCCGAAAATCATCCGAGCTGTCTGTGTTATTGCACGCCTCGCTAATGATATAATGTCGTACAAGGTGCCAGTTAGTCTATATTTTCTAAGTGCTAATAAATGATAAGCTCAATTATAGAATCGTTCCTAAACTTTTCAATGTTTTTGGCTGCAGCGAGAAGAAGCATCAAAGAATATGGTATCTACAGTGCAAACTTGTGCAAAAGAATATGGTACCACAATAGAACAAGCCATAGAAAAGCTTAGAGAACTGATCGAGGAAGCGTGGATGGACATCACCGAAGAGTGCATGAGACAGCCACAACCAAAGGCTCTTCTGGAGAGGGTAGCCAACCTGGCTCGTACAATGGATTTTCTATACAAAGATGTCGATGGATACACCGATTCACGGAGTATCAAAGGCATATTGGATTCACTGTATGTGGATCTAATCAACTAAAATTAGGTGACAGCGTGGCTATAACCAGCTGGACAACAATTCAGTGTCTATATAGTTTGTAGTATTTGCAAATGTATTGTGTTTCTCGGAAGATCTTGCAGATATATATATATACTTTAGTGATCTTTTTCTATAGGAATATGTTTACTAGCCGGAACCGTAAAATCCAAACCTTACTAGGTTTCCATGTATGGCCTGTGGGTTCATAACTATTGTACAACTCGATGTAATGATTGTGAATTAATAAAATCTTTCGGCTTGTTTGGCGTAGAGTTAGATGGAACAATTTCCAGGCACCAGAAATTATTGAAATCGGAGCTATAGACACATGGACGACATTTAGTTGAGCAATTTTGTTATTAATTTTTGAGATAAATACAGATATTCAAACCAACTTATTTTATTCTATAAACTCCAAATCATATATGGTAGAATTATGATAAACAGTGTGGAGCTAGAGTTGCGCTAATAAACCGGCTGTCCATGACTAAATTGGGCTAGGCCTGGCTAGTTTGTCTCCTACCCTCTTCTGTATTCATGGTGGCTGGGCTAGAAGCTACTCTCTCTATCCCCAAATAAATCAATTCATAGAATCCATGCCAGTCAAATTTTTTTTAAGTTTGACTAACTTTATAGAAAAAAGTAACAATATCTACGACATAAAATGAATACATTATGAAAATATACTCTATGGTACATCTAATGATACTAGTTTGATATAATAAATCTTGATGTTTTTTCTACAAATTTGATCAAAGTTTAAAAAGTTTGACATAAGACAACTCCAGGAATCTATTTAGTCAGGGACAAAGGGAGTAGTGTGCACTTAACTATATATCCTTGAGCTCTTATCAAGAAAAAAACTACATATTTTCTATTTATCTGCTGACATATTTTTGAGGAAAAAATCTGTCAATTTTTTGATGTTGCGAATGTTGTTCTTTCATGTTGTAAATGTTGTTATTTGATGTTGCAAATGTTGTAGAGGAGGAAATATGACAAGTTGTATAAGATGTTGCAGATGATATTTTATCATGTTTCAAACATTGTTCATGCATGTTGCATACTTCATTGTTTCAGTCATATGCAACATCGGAGGATAACATGTGCAACATCAGAGAATAACACGTGCAACATTATAAAATTCGACAGATTTTACCATTCAAAATACGTCCACAGATAAATAGATATTCCTAAAAAAACTATATGTCCTTGGGCTCATTTCTTTCTAAGTTGACTTTGTTGCAGCAATTTTATTTTTGGAAAGAGTTTGTTTGACCATCGTCAACTATTGCGTTATTCCAATTAGCCCCTCGATCGGAAAATTGGATTATATTTTTATATTCCAACTCTTTAAACCATCTGATTGTAACACCATAAAATTTGCATGGTTTTAAATTAGGAGAAAATGATTTAATTATGTATTTTGTGAGCATTGAAATTTAGAAAAATAATAACTTTGTTAAAATTAAAATCAAATATAGGTCTACATACATGTATGTGCATACATGCTGCTGCATATTTTATTTGTGATGCTTTGGTTTGATTGGAATTTACAAAAGAATTTGAATTTGAGTTTAAATTGGATTTGAAAATGTGTTAAGAAAATGGAAAAGGAGTTTATTCTTCCTTTCTCAGAATTTGGCCCGCCGTAACCCAGCTCAGCCTGCTTTCCTGCGCGCCCTGCTTCCTCTCCCACAACGGCCCAGCAGCCTGCCGACGGCCTGCACGCCCGCTGCGCCTCTTCTTTACCCTTCTCTCTCACTGACATCGCGGCCCGCGCCTCCTGTCTCGCTGATAGTATGGGCCCACTTGTCAGCCACGTCATCCTCCTCCAGCTCATGTCCGAGCAGGACACTACCGTTGCCGCCATGACCGCCTCCTCTACGCCGGGCCCTAGCGTGACCCACACGCTGAAGCCACCCATAAATAACACCCTGTGTTGCGCCACCCTCACCTGACCCTAGCGTCGCAAGCCGCTGCTCTCGCTTGAGCCGCAAGAGCAGCCGCGAAACCCTAGCTAGCTGCTGCCGCTTCGGTCTCCGCCGTCGTCGTTCTTTTGTCACCGTAACCACCTCCCTGAGCTTCAGAACCTGGTAAGAAGTACGTCAGTGCCTCTCTTGATCTCTCCCTTCCTTCCTCTTGCGCAATCACACTCGCCGGAGCAACGTTGTCCTTGCCGAGCTACCGTCGTGAGCCTCCCGCTGCCTCCGTGCCTTCACGACCATCCTAAAGGCACCCATTGAGTTCGCAAGCTCGAGCTACGCACCCCGGTGCTTTTCCTGAGTTGTTTCGTGGTCTCTAGGGCCCTAGCCATGTGCGCCGGTGAGGTGCTCACCGCTGGCCATGGCCTCCACCGCGTCAGCTTCACTGTTCCGATCGGCGCATCTCATCCAACCGTTCATAGCCGTCTGATCTGGATCGGATGATCCCAAATAGAAGATACCCCTTTGCCTGTCATTTTGCAAAAAGGCCCTTACAATTATTTGGATCTCAACCCGCCGTCCCTACATTTATGCTAAAGAGTCCTTGCACTTTTCGATATTATAACCCGCAGTCCAATGTGCGAATCCAGAATACGCATTCTTCTTTTAAAAGCGTAGTTTCTTCATAATCTACATGTTCATACTACTGTTAAGTATGTTTCCAACTTTTAAAATTCAAGGTTAGATTTAATCTATTATTTTACCAAAGGAAATCTTGTTTAATTCATAACTTCTTTATTTTAGCTCCGATTTTTGTGATCTTCGCGTCTGTGTGTTCGTAGTGAGACGTAGATTCATTTTACAAACTTTTTATCTTGATTTTATGTTGATTGGTGTACTGTTCTAATCTATAGCCTTTGTTTGCTATACATGATTGCTTTTGGATGTTTATATGTTGCTGTGGTTATCGAGTATAGACGGTGAGCAATTCGTCGGTGATCAAGAGTACTATTTTGACGAGTAGGAACAACAGGAACACTTTGTCCAAGGCAAGTATAGCATAGGATTATCCTTGTTTCCTATCAACTTTAGTACATTTATTTCATGTTGCATGTGTCACCTTGATAGGGATTCCCTAGAATTGAACTTAAACCTTGTCTCCTATGGGATATGCATTGGGTAGCTTTGCTAGTGCTCAATTAAACCATGATCTTGTAACTTGACTAATGGTATATGTAATAAACATTAAAATATGACTTTTTAGCAACTTAGAAACAGGGGGCTAGAGTGTTTAGCTACTTTCTAAATGCTTTAGATTCCTCTCCCTAAGGACTTATCTGTAAGTGATCATCCGAGACTTATAGTATGGCTGTGAGGACTACATGGCTCTAGCTTTAGCTCAGTATGAGGACCTTTTCTAGCTTGTTAGTGGTTACCTTTATTGGCATAAGAATGGCTTGCCGAATCAGGTATAGTGCGGCCTCTGTCCCCATGAGTATAGGCTGCGCGTCAATGTGCCATCGGGAAGGGGGCTCTACATCTGTTTGCCGAGTGAATCTAGCGGCTCTAACTTGTTAGACGAACCTTTGAAAGGTTTCATAGTGAACCCTGCCTGCTCACCTTGGAAGTGTTTTGGGAGTAATTAACCCAGGCATATGGGTATCATGACTCACAGTGAAAGTGTACAACCTCTATAGAGTGTAAAACTGGTATATCAGTCGTGCTCATGGTCACGAGCGGCCTTGGAACATTTATGGAATAGATTATCACTAAGAATTATCTGTTTATGCTATTTATTATTTATGTTTACATTGATCATGTGTTTTACTTTGGGATTGAAACAACTTGTTGCTACTCTTATGCTAAAATTGTGACAATTAAAAGCTAAATGTTGTTAAACCCGTGTCAAGTCTTTTGAGCCTCATGAACCCCATGTTACACTTGTTGAGTACGACACATACTTACGCTTGTTTATTTTCATTATTTGGATAAAAATCTCAGATGCGTAACAAATGGCTATGGTAATAATGACTTTCCTAAGGAATACTAGACTTGTGGTCAACCATTTGACGTCCCTATGTTATGAAGCTCTCACGAGAGATTTATCTTTAAACTTTCGCTATATTTATGTGAAGACTCTGTCTTATTATTCGTGATGTAATAAACGCTTGTGATGATACTATTTATAATTTGTCGGCTTATGTGTGTGACTGATCTCTCGGCGCACATAAGATTTTGCATCCCATTTTATCCTTAAAATTGGGTGTGACAGATTGGTATCAGAGCCGTGTTGACTGTAGGATGCAAGCCTAGTTAGCAATGGTCGTTTTAGCTTCTTTTGCTTCACTCATTCCATGCTTTCCATCTCACCCTTGTTATTTGCTAAATTTTATTTTTCTTTTGCCTCGCTCTGTTATGAAAATTTTTGCTTCTAATCTGACTAAATCTAATTCTATAGATGTCTCGTGCCAATAAGACTGCTCGCATCAGCACCGGAGGCTACTACCGGCCTCTTGGCTTGTATGAGTCTATGGAGACACACGAGGAGGAGGAACTCCATGAGCAAGAAGTTGACTCGCCAACACCTACACCTACGCTTGAGCCATTCTAGGAAGAACCCAAAGAAGTGGAGGTCGTTGTATTGTTTGATAATGATAAGGAGGAGGACGCCATTCAAGAGGATGAGCCGATCCCTCTCCTGGGATGGACTACAAAGATCTGTACAAGCCAGGGTGTGAATCCTCCGCCTCGCACCATCGACTTATGGGGATTCTTCAGACCTACTACGCTGATTGGGACACAGCTGTGGAGTATGTCTACAATGAGCATACGCATCCTCTAGAGGACACTTATTGGAAGACCAGGGTGTGTATCTCCATCAGGGATGAACAGAAGGAAATATACCAGCTGCACTAGAACTATGCGCATCACGCTCATTGTGCCACCATTTAACATAGCATAGAAGATGCAGCCGCATAGCCTGCATGGGTCTCCGTGGTCGTCGCTTTGATGACATGAAGGAAGATCAATATCGTTTCCTCCCTCGCCAACACCCTAACTCGGGATGGGCAATAATGGACCCTAAAGGCATGGATCCCACTACTCAAGTGATGGTGAACTATGCCTATGAATTAGTAGACAAGAATCGATGGCTAGAAGATCAGTTGAAGGCACAGGAGGCGACCCTTAAGAGATACCGACAAGTGATAGACGAGTAAAGAGTGTGCCTCAACCTTCCAAGGATCTATGAGGAGCTTCCCCATAAATTTCACCCATAGGTGTTGGAGTTACATTCTATGTAATAAGACGTTAGTAGCACGGGTCAAGTTGAGTCCAGTTGAATCTAGTAGTGTGGTGTGAACTTTGGGGTGCCTAGTTGGATTATTATTATGTTTATGTGTGAGTTGAAATTTTGTAATGAGTGCTGGAACTTTGTGGGCATGTCCGTAAGTTCCATAGTTAAGAATATAAAGGTTTGAGTCAATAAATAAATAGTTGGGTTTGGTGCATCATGTTCCCTCGGATTTGTTTTTTGGAGCAGTCTGCACTTATCTCAATGCCAATCTAAATCTACTCGACCAAAAAATTACGAAATTTTTATGGGGGCAACTAGACTTAAGTATCTTTCTAATGCTTCTAGAATCACCCCTATACCTAATCGTTTTTGAGAGATATAGTTGTTTTAGGTTGAAGTTTTTGCGCAGTCTAGAATCTGGGACAGTTTCGGTTGTATCCTATTTTTGAGTAACCTAACGACATAATCTGGGCATGTGGTCTGAATAAAAGTTGTTGACAATTTCTTAAGATTTCCAACCATGTAAAGTACGACTCTTTTGGATATCTAGAACTCGATATATGATTGTTTTACCGAGCTATTGATGTTGGGGCTCGACCAGAAAATTTTCAGATGTATTCTATATCTCTATAAGTGCATATAACATGGAAATCTCTAAATTTTGAATATTTGTGTTGGATGTCAGATGTCTGGAAGAGGAAGAGGCTGAGGTCGTGGAGGTGTTCCCCCGCATCCAACACCACCACCACCACCTACTATTGAGTAGCTTTTGGCAGTGCAGACACAACTTATGCAAGCTCAGGTGCAAAATCAGCAGAATCAACCAATTGAAGGAGCACCGCGTGACAAGCATGGTGAATTCTTGAAGGGCCATCCCCCAGTGTTTTCTCATGCCACTAATCCACTGGAAGCAGATGATTGGCTTCGTGCAATGGAAAAGTAACTCAACATAGCGCAGTGCGATGACCAGCAGAAGGTGTTGTACGCGTCAGGACAACTCCAGGGAGAAGCTCATGATTGGTGGGAGGCATTCGAGTATGGACGTCCCACTCATGCTCCTCCTATCACTTGGTAGGAGTTTAGAGAGAATTTCATGTCGTACCACATACCTAAAGGATTGATAGAGCTCAAGCAGGAGGAATTCAGAGCTCTAAAGCAGGGATCTATGTCCATAGCTGTGTATCATGACAAGTTTGTTCAGTTGTCATGTTATGCTCTGAATGAGGTGGTTGATGATGCTAATAAGCAATGCCGCTTTCTCAAGGGTTTGTATGATGGTCTACAACTCTAGCTTATGTCCCATACATACCCCAATTTCTAGAGGCTGGTGAATCGTGCCATTGTTATTGACAATAAGCGCAAAGAGATGGAGGCCAAGAAGTGGAGACTATAGGGACAGGCCTCTCGGAGTAATGCTCGTCCGCACACTAATCCTCAGCAAGGCTTCTAGCAGAGGTACCAAGGACCACCCAATCAGGGGAATCGTGGTTAGTACCCTCAGCGCAACTTGAACCAGCAACGCCCACTGTATCAGCACTAGAATGGCAACCAATGTCCCCAGCAGTAGAGTGGCTAGTAGACACCATGATAGGGAGTGCCTAACAACACTCCCATGAAGACCAGTGCCCCTAGCACTTTGAACAAGTGCTTCTGCTATGGTAAAAAGGGTCACCTATCTTATAATTGCCCTGAGAAGCCAAATCAGCAGACCCCATAGAGGCAGAATAGTTATCAGAAGCCAGTGCCCAAACATAGTCAAGGTGAATCATGTGTCTATAGAGACGGCACTTGTGGAACCAGAAGTCATGCTCAGTATGTTCGATGTCAACTCAACTCTTGCCACTGTTCTTTTTTATTCTGGAGCTTCGCATTCATTCATATCATAAGCATTTGTTAGAATGCATAGCATACCCTTATGTGCCATGAAAGATCCTATACTAGTAAACTCACCAGGAGGTAGTATGCAAGCTTCTTATTGTTGTCTTCCGACTAGTCTATCTTTAAGGGGGGTAGAGTTCAAAGTGAGCCCTATTGTGTTGAGAACATCTGGCATTGATGTGATTCTAGGTATGGACTAGATGAAGCAAAACCGAGAAGTCATTCAGTGTCAAGAGAAGGTAGTTATTGTGACCGCACCGAATGGGGATAGAATCAGTGTTGATGTTGTAGTACAAGCACAGCCAACCACTATAGTGAACCAGCTTGATGATTACATCAACAAGGAGGACCTAGTTACGGATGAGTTTCCGGATGTGTTCCCCGATGACTTGCTAGGTATGCCACCTGACCATGATATTGAGTTTATTATTGAATTATTACCTAGAACTGTACCTATAGCTAAGCATCCATTTAGAATGGGGATTAATGAACTAGAGGAACTTAAGAAATAAATAAAGGAGTTACAGGAAAAAGGTTTTATTCATCCAAGTTTGTCACCTTGGGGAGCACCAGTTATATTTGTTGACAAGAATGATGGTACCCAGAGGATGTGTGTTGATTATCGGTCACTAAATGAGGTTACTATCAAGAACAAGTACCCGCTACCTAGAATTGATGACTTGTTTGATCAGTTGAGAGGTGCTTGTGTTTTCTCTAAGATTGATCTCCGCTCTGGTTATCATCAGTTGAAGATTTGTGCAACCGACATACCCAAGACAACTTTTACTACGAGGTATGGTTTGTACAAGTACACCATTATGTCCTTTGGTTTGACCAATGCACCTGCATACTTTACGTACTTGATGAATAAGGTGTTCATGGAGTTTTTGGATAAGTTTGTTGTGGTATTTATCGATGATATATTGGTATTCTCTAAAATAGAAGAAGAGCGTGCTGAACATCTAAGGTGGATTTTGCAAAAGCTCAGAGAACACAAGTTGTATGCTAAGTGAAGCAAGTGTGAGTTTTGGTTGAAGGAAATTTCTTTCCTAGGCCATGTTGTCTCTAATGGTGGAATAGCAGTAGATCCAAGTAAGGTGGGAGATGTGTTGAATTGGAAACCACCAACTAATGTGGGAGAGATTCATAGTTTCTTGGGATTGGCTAGATACTACAAAAGGTTCATAGAAGGGTTTTCTAAACTTGCCAAACCTATGACAGCTCTATTGGAGAAAAATGTTAAGTTTGTGTGGTCTGAGAATTGCTAGGCTAACTTTGAGGAATTGAAGAAAAGATTGACTACCGCCCCAGTATTGGTTTTGCTAGATTTGAGCAAGAGCTTTTCTATCTATTATGATGCATCTCGTCAACGTCTCGGATGTGTTCTTATGCAAGAAGGAAGAGTAGTGGTCTATGCATCCCGACAATTGAGAAAGCATGAGCTAAACTATCCTACTCATGATTTGGAGTTAGCAGCAGTGGTTCATGCTCTGAAAATATGGAGGCACTATCTTATTGGACATAAGAGTGATATTTATACTGATCTCAAGAGTCTGAAGTACATTTTCACTCAGACAGATCTGAATATGAGATAGTGTCGATGGTTGGAGTTGATTAAAGATTATGATTTGGAAGTACACTATCATCCTAGAAATGCGAACGTTGTTGCTGATGCTCTCAGCAGGAAGAGTTACGCCAAGGAGGTGCAAGTAGCAGCTATGTCAAGTGAGTTGTGTGCAGAATTTAAGCAACTGAACTTGGGCTTTGTTACTAATGCAGTGGAGTTGGTGATAGAACCCACACTAGAGCACGAAATACGTAAGGGCCAGTTACATGATGCGAAGTTGAAAGAGGTAGCGGAGAACATAGTGATTGGCAAGACGCTAGGTTTTAGTATGGATGATAATGGAACTCTGTGGTTTGGGAAAAGACTATGTGTGCTTGAGGATAAGGCTATATGAGATGCGATTCTTCATGAGTGAAAGGTCCTAATGGCAAGATGGAGGTGAATAGCCTATTAAAAATTTCTACAACAACACTTAGCAAACCGGTTAGACAATTATGAGGCAAAGCAAGTGTTGCGCTAGCCTACTAAAATTGCAAGCCACCTACCACAATTCTAGTTTATATAGTTTCTATCCACACAATAGCTAAGTCACTACACTAAATTAGTGTGCTCTCAAAGACTAACTAAAGAGCCACACTAACCAAACTAACAAGCTCTCACAACTAGCTACACTAAAGAGCTTGATAACTAGTTTGCGGTAATGTAAAGAGATAGAGAGTAAGATGGTTATACCACCGTCTCGAGGAATGAACCAATCAATCACAAGAATCAATATCAATGAAGACCAATCACCTCAGAATCAAATGATGACACAATGATTTTTACCGAGGTTCACTTGCTTGCTAGCAAGCTAGTCCTCATTGTGGTGATACACTCACTTGGAGGTTCACGCGCTAATTGGCATCACACGCCAAACCCTCAATAGGGTGCCGCACAACCGACACAAGATGAGGATTACACAAGCCATGAGCAATTCACTAGAGTACCTTTTGGCTCTCCGCCAGGAAAAGGTCAAGAACCCCTCACAATCACCACGATTGGAGCCGGAGGCTATCACCAACCTCCACTCGATGATCCTAGTTGCTCCAAGCCATCTAGGTGGCAGCAACCACCAAGAGTAACAAGCGAAACCCATAGTGAAACACGAACACCAAGTGCCTCTAGATACAAACACTCAAGCAATGCACTTGGATTCACTCCCAATCTCACAAAGATGTTGAATCTATGATGGAGATGAGTGGGAGGGCTTTGGCTAAGCTCACAAGGTTGCTATGTCAATGCAAATGGCCAAGTGAGTGAACTTGAGCCGGCAAGGGGGCTTAACACTGTGTTCGGCTGGTACAGTGCACAGTGAATTTCGGATGGTTTTGGATGATTCAATAGTGTTCTATGAGAGAGAATAAGTGAACCAAGCTGGAACAAGCTAGGAGTGTACCAGCCGAACACAGAGTAAATAGAAGCCCCCACGAAATAGAGCCATTGTACCCCATCACTAGGCACTGCTCGGGGTGACCGGATGCTCTGGTCAAATCGACCGAACGCACCCTGCCAGTGTCCGATCAACGAATGGCTGCCACGTTATCCCTTTCTTCAAATACTGAGTGCCCGATCCCAATGGTCAAGTGATGATCGGACACGCTGCTCAAAGTGACCGGACGCATCAACACCAGCGTCCGGTCATTTCCAGTAAGGTTCTAGAGGCGAAAATTCATGACCGGATGCATCCCTCCAGCGTCTGGTTAGAAAGTGACCCAGCGTCCGGTTGAAGACCGACACCAGCGTCGTCACTGCTTCCACTGACCGAACACGCCGGTCCTACCAAGGCTAGCATCCGGTCACTTATAGTGACCTCTGTTCGCCTAGGTTTAGCCACCGGACGCTTCTGATGCATTCTGTGAAACCCTGTCTTTTCTGTACAGGGCGCCGGTGGCACCATCAAATTGTCCGCACTCTATGGGTGGACACTCCGCTAGTGGAGTTTCTTACCCTTGTTCCCAAGTGCTAAACACAATGTGTATCACCTTTGTGCATGTGTGTTAGCATATTTTCAAAAACATTTTCAAGGGTGTTAGCACTCCACAAGATCCTAAATGCATATGCAATGAGTTAGAGCATCTAGTGGCACTTTGATAACCGCATTTCGATACGAGTTTGACCCCTCTTAATAGTACGGCTATCGATCCTAAATGTGATCACACTCACTAAGTGTCTCAATCACCAAATCAAAATGGCTCCTACCACTTATACCTTTGCCTTGAGCCTTTTGTTTTCCTTTTACTTCTTTTCCATGTCCAAGCACTTGATCATCACCATGGCAACACCATCATCATGTTATGATCTTCATTTGCTTCACCACTTGGAATGTGCTACCTATCTCATTATCAATGCCAATCAATGGGGTGAGGATCATTTTCTCAAATTTGGTTCAATCTAGATTACTTGCCAAAGAAATTTAACTCAGTTTGATCCAAGGACAAGCTTCTTCACACCTTCAAATAAGGGTTATCTTGTACCATGTTGAGTTAAACACTTATAGCTCATTTTCTAGATTAAACACTAGGTTTACAAGCCCACAAACAAGTCATATGCTACCGCTAGATCAAAATAAGCATAGAAGCAATAGTGGTACCATACAATCATCAAAATCATTTGATTTTCATGAATGAGCCTATCAAATGTGAAAGATGACTAGATGCACTAAATATGTCCTTAGCAAGGATGTATGCCATGCCAATCAACTTTTACATTGGATTGCTCGAAGGAGAGGCATGCCATATAAGTTGGGGGGTGCATCAATACATATTTGAGAAATCCAATATGTTCAACTCATTCCTTAGATTGCAAAATATTTTCTCATCCAATGGCTTGGTGAATATATCGGCAAGTTGATCTTCAGTGCCTACACTCTCAATGCAAATGTCCCCTTTTTGTTGGTGATCACTTATGAAATGGTGGCGGACATCAATGTGCTTTGTTCTTGCATGTTGAACCGGATTGTTGGTCAACTTGATTGCACTCTCATTGTCACATAGCAATGGCACTTTCTTGAACTTGAATCCAAAGTCATTCAAGGTGGCCTTCATCCAAAGTATTTGTGCACAACAACTACCAGCGGATATGTATTCGGCTTCGATGGTTGATAATGCAACACTATTTTGCTTCTTTGATGACCATGAAACAAGTGATCTTCCCAACAATTGACATGTGCTCGAGGTGCTCTTTTTTTCAACCTTGCATCCCGCATAATCCGAGTCAGAGTAACCAATTAGCTCAAACTTTGCTCATTTGGGATACCACAAACCAACATTTTGTGTATGCTTCAAGTACCTCAATATTCTCTTAGTAGCCTTCAAATGACTTTCTCTTGGCGAGGCTTGAAATCTTACACATATGCATACACTAAACATGACATCTGGCCTTGATGCGGTCACATAGAGTAGGCTTCCAATCATAGACCGATACAATTTTTGATCCACCATGTTTCCACTTACATCACTATCCAAGTTGCCATTTGTTCCCATTGGTGTGCTAATGGCTTTGCTATCACTCATACCAAACTTCTTGATCATGTCCTTGATATACTTGCCTTGACTTACAAATGTACCATTCTTTAATTGCTTGATTTGAAGACCAAGGAAGTAACTTAACTCTCCAATTATGGACATCTCAAACTCATTAGCCATCATCTTTCCAAATTCTTCACAAAACTCTTGATTGGTTGATCCAAATATGATGTCATCTTTATACTTCCGCTATATTTATGTGAAGACTCTGTCTTATTATTCATGATGTTATAAACACTTGTGATGATACTATTTATAATTTGTCGGCTTATGTGTGTGACTGATCTCTGGGCGCACATAAGATTTGCATCTCATTTTATCCTCAAAATCAGGTGAGACACCGATATACCTCCCTCAGCTTGTCTAATTTTTTAGAAAAGGGAATATATTAATATCCCAGCTTCTGCATCGACTAATGCATATGACTGTTCGTTATTACAAGCGAGAGCAAAATGGTTCAGGAATCTCAAAAACAAAGTTTTGAGCCATAAAGACAACAAAAAAGTTTTCAAAAGCCACAACTAAAAAGCAAGCCTGTTGGCAAATCTCCAGCCGTGTCTTGCAAACACATCCATCGTGGCTATCTCAATAGTCCTACATCCCATCTTCAACAAATGGCAATCCTCCTCCTTCTGTATTAGGGACCAGTACCTGGTCCAGTATGTCCTCTTGAAGATAACCTGCAAATAAGATGGCGCTAGGGCCTTGTCAAACATAATATCATTCCGGGTTAACCAAATCGCCCAACAAATGGCACTTGCACCCACAAGAATTTGTGATTTCATTTTCCTATTTATCCCTTCCAACCAACTTGTAAACAAATTATGCACACTAGTTGGAGGTATTAGGTTAAAGGAAACATGAACAATTCTCCACATAAATTTAGCAAAATGACAGTCAAAGAGTAAATGTTGTATGGATTCATTCAAGGAACAAAAACAACACTTTCTATCTCCTTGCCACTGCCGCCTCGCTAAATTATCTTTTGTTAAAATTACACCCTTATACAAGTACCACATAAAGACTTTGATTTTGAGAGGTAGTTTAAGTTTCCAAATTAAAGTGTTAAATGGTAAAGCTTGTGCTCCTAACAAAGCTCTGTACATGGAACTGACTGAGAATAACCCATTCTGGTGTAGCCACCACACAAAGCGATCTCTCTGGTTTCTTAGGTGTACATCTGCAACCATAGCCACCACATTGTGCCACACCTACAAATTAGCACCCATCAGCGATTTCCTAAAAGCTACATTTAATGGTTTGTGGACATCACTGACCTTGCAGATGCACTTTTCTTCCTCGCAATGTTATATAGTGCAGGAAAGAGCGTTTTAAGTGTGCGTGGTATTATTCATGAATCCTCCCAAAAACGCACTTGAGACCCGTCACCTAGTTCAAACCTACCCATCGAAAGGAACTCACCCTTGACCTTCATGAGGCTAGCCCAAAACTGAGAGTCCCCGGGCATGTATTGAACCTATGTCAAAGATTTATCCCTTAAATATTTATTCATAAGCAATTGTTGCCAAACCCTATCTCCATTTAACAATTTAAAGAGTCATTTGCTTAGGAGACACTTATTGTGAACATGTAAATTTAGGACTCCCAATCCTTCTTGGTCGTTTGGTGTACATACTACCTCCTACTTTGTCAATCTATATTTTTTGTTATGCTCATCACTCTGCCAAAAAAATAGGATCTAAAATAGTCCCACTTCTTCAAAACCCCTCTCGATATTTCAAAAAATGACATCATGAACATGGGAAGACTACTTAGAACAGAGTTAATAAGAACAAGCCTCCCTCCTCCTGATAACATCTTACCCCTTCAACAGCTCAATCTCTTTTGAAATCTTTCTTCAACATGTTTTCGGTCCTTATTCATGAGTTTTCTATGGTGCACAGGAATTCCTAGGTATGTAAATGGAACGATCCTACATTACACCCAAAAATTTGTGCATACCCGTTTTGATTATCTTTGGCTGCTCCGTTGCAAAACAATTTGCTCTTATGGAAATTGATCTTGAGTCCTAAAAGTTGTTCAAAAGCACAAAGCAGAAGCTTCATGTTTTTGGCCCTCTCTAGATCATCGTCCATAATGATAATAGTGTCATCTGCGTACTGAAGGACTAAAAGTCCATCATCTACCAAATGCGGCACAACCCCTTGGACTTGTTCAGCATCTTTGGACTTGTTTAGCCTCTTGTGCTCATAAAATAAGAATAGCCAGCATATCAACCACTATATTAAATAAGATTGGAGATAACGGATCCCCCTGACGTACTCCTTTTTTTGTTTGGAAATAATGGCCTAAATTATCATTGACCTTTACTACAACACTCCCTCTAGTCATGACTTTTGCAATCCATTCACACCAAATTGGTGAGAATCCTTTCATTCTAAGGACTTATTGTATAAAAGGCCACTTTAGTTTGTCATATGCTTTTTCGAAGTCTAGTTTTAAAATCACTCCAACTTGTTTTTTCCTATGTAACTCATGAATTGTTTCATGTAGGATCATAACTCCTTCCATTATATATCTCCCCAGAATGAAGGCCGTCTGAGACGGACCTATCAACTTATCAGACACTTTCAAAATACTATTGTTTAGTACTTTCGTAAAAATCTTAAAGGACACATTTAAGAGACATATAGACCTGTATTGTTGTATCTATATCGCATCAGTGATCTTAGGTAAAAGTGTAATTACCCCAAAGTTTAAACTATGAATAGGCAGTCTCCTAGCATGGAATTCATAAAAGAGGCTCATCAAATCTAGCTTCACAACTTTCCAAAAGAATTGGTAAAATTCAGCGGGAAAGCCATCCGGACCAGGTGCCTTGTTTTGTTCCATATCCAAGACTGCCAATTTCACCTCCTCCACACTGAATGGAGCCACCAATACTTCATTCTCCTCCTCCGACACTTGAGGTATGTCATGCCTCAAAGTCTCGTTTGTTGAGAAAGAACTCTGTACACGAGGTCCAAATAGTCGTTTATAGTATTCCGTTATATAATCTTTCAAGTTCGCATCCCCAATAATAATTCCTTCTTCCTGTTCTAGCTGTATAATTTTTGTTTACCTATGTCTCACATTTGCCACCAGATGGAAATACTTGGTATTATCATCCCCTTGCAATAACTTTGTTGTTTTTTATCGTTGAAGCCAGTATATCTCCTCCTCTCTTAGCAACTTAGTTAATTGTCCTTTGAGATGATGTCTAAGCTCCACCTCTTGAGGTGACAGCAAACTTGTTTCTGCCTTTCTATCAAAGACATCTATCTTAGCCAACAGGTCTAATTTATACTTCTTGTTTTGGGAAACCAAATTTCTAGCCCATCCTCTAAAGGAACGTCGCAGCCTTCTAATCTTATTTTGCCACCGTTCCATAGGTGATCTACCTCTATTCTCAAACTTCCAAACCTCTTTAATCAAGCCAAAGAAACCATCCCGTGTCAGCCACCCTAACTCAAATTTAAAATTCCTAACGTTGCCTCTGTGAGACGGTTCCCCTCCATCTAATAAAAGTGGTGTGTGATCTGAGATTTCTCGGTTGAGTGCTTGAACAGTAGCCAATGGAAAGTTTTGTTCCTAATCTGTTGTTACCAAAATACGGTCTAACTTTTCATATGTTGGAAATTAATCTAACTGGTTTTGAAAGCGGTAAATTTTTCCCGACCATGATTTCATAGATAGATAGATAGATAGAGTAGCAAAGCTACAGAGAGCCTGTGGGCCACAGATCACCCTGCACTTGACCTATAGGAGTCAGAAGTGAGTATGTGACTACATGAGATGTCCCTTAGCAAACAGAAACGTGGAACGTTGTTCCAAAAATATTTACATTTCCAATTCGAAAACATTTATGTTTCCACAGGAGAAAATGCATGCTTCTTTAAGTTTTCATTCCCGTTTTCTGCTGGAAACATGGCTGCTAAGGGATGCCCAGGCTAGTGCCGCTTGGCCTTTCACCTTCGCTTCGCACAGCGCCACAGCCCTTCGACCCTTCCTATTCTTTTCCTTGCGGGTACCCCTTTGTTTTCTTCCATGGTACGCGTGCAATCGATCAGTTTGGCGGGGGCGATAGCAGTCGGCAGCAGCGACAGGCGTGTCCATCAGCGCCTCCCCGACAGGATTGTGAACGTCGAGCAACAGCCCAGCACCAGCCGGTATGATCTGTCATCTCGAAGAATCAAAGACTCTGAACTGATCTTATCATCAGCCAAAGCCATTTAGCCTATTGCCCCTACTCCGGTAGTCATGTTTCTTTTTTCCTTTCAGTTTCCCTCTAGGTATCGTTGCTCGCGGCTGGTGATCAGGGATTTCATGATTTGCACGGACAGCAAAAGTGCATAAGGCACAGGGTATGCAAAACTAACTTAGGTTATAGATTTCTAGGCCGTTGAGTTATTGGAGGTTTTTTTTTGGCAACACTAGATTACTTTATTTCAATTGTAGGATTTTTTTTACCATTGGATTATTGGAATGGTAAATTAAAACAATTTGAGTGTTGAGGGACAGCGCCAAGACCACGGACGTCAACTGCTGTCGCTGATCAGAGCCAGTGCGCGGTGACCATGAGCACAGCGCGCGCCCCCGCGCGCACGGTTGTACACTAGTACTTAGGTGCGGTTGCCAATTGAGCAACACATGTTGTAACTTATATAAACACATCAGAGGTCAATGGAAACACTGTTGGCTCTCATTCCTACTTTCAGGATATTGTCTTAGAACTGGTTTTGGGGCATATGCTCCGGTACTCCTTTCTCAAAAATTTGCACGCTTTTTCAAAGCAGACAATTAAAGTAATTAATTTTGTTTCTTTATTTATTTTCTATCTGGGCCACGCTCGGACCACACCCTGTCACCGTGAGCCATTCCAAGATGCTGTCCAACCTAACCATTTGTTTAGTGGTTGACGAAGGAGATGGTGGCGCTGCCGCCGTGACAATCTACAGTGTAGCTAGGTTTGGTCTAGGGACTCTAGGGTGTGGGGGCTATCAGGCAAAGGCTTGCCAGGCCTTTATCTGTGGCTGACAATTGTGATGCTTTTGGTAGCACACTACTTATCAGAGGCATTGTAGTCAGGCCCTCTTCCCTTTTGGAGTTTTGGTTGAAAAAACTTGATTTTCCAATCGACGTTAATGGCACCTGTAGATGTCATTTATCTACTTGAAGGCGTTGCAATGAAAACTCACTCCCTCCCCCTTCACTAGTAGAGAACAGACCTTTGATCCTCGGCCAAAATGGGCTCTAGTCCCGGAATTTTGTGCGCCCGGGACTAGAGATACCTTTAGTCCCGGTTGGTGGCTCCAACCGGGACTAAAGATCCCTGCCCAATGGCTACTGCGCCAGACAGAGGTGGCAGGGACCTTTAGTCCCGGTTGGAGCCACCAACCGGGACTAAAGGTATACTTTTACTCCCGGTTGGTGGCTCCAACCGGGAGTAAAGGTCTACTCCCGGGCCGTGGCTGCGCCCTAGGTTGGAAAGTTACCTTTAGTCCCGGTTGGAGCTACCAACCGGGACTAAAGGTCCCCCCTTTATATCCCGGCCGTCTCCTTCCTCCCCGAGCCTGAGCTCAGCACATTTTGAAGCTCACTACAGTAGTGTTCTTGCTTCCTCCCTCCCTCCATTGTTCCTCCATCCATTCTTCGATTCCTCCATCGATTTCTTCGATTTCTCCGTCGATTCTTTAGTTGTAAAGGTTACCAATCTCACACTCTCATTTTTCACCATTGTCTTATCTCATTTTGTTCACTATATATATATATGGTTCTTTATTGTGGTTTTTTTCATTTGTAAGCAATTTGAGCTCAAAATCACTTCAAGCTTGCATATTTACATGAAAGAAGGTTAAAGTAGCTAGTTGAACTTGTGGACCGTGTTCATCTCGGCGACCATGTTCTCTGCCGAGCGGTAATGGATGTCAAGGAGGAGCTTTGATTCTACGAGGGAGAGCAGCAACGGTCGTGGAAGACCGTGTTCCCTTCCTCGTAGAATCGGAGCTCTTCCGTGGCAAGTACGGTGCCGTCCGGTGGAGAAATGCTCGCCGAGATGATCACGTAAGCAAGTTCAACTAGTACGTATGGTTATTTATTCACATGTCCCGATATCGTCGCAGTAGTCTGTCAATCACTGTACTTTTTATTTTAACTTTTTATGAAATGAAAAACTTAGAAAATAGTTAGAAAATTATAGAAAATCCATACTAGTTGAACTTGCGGACCGTGTTCAGCTCGGCGAGCATATTCTCTGTCGAGCGGTAACGGACATCAAGGAGGAGCTTTGATTCTACGAGGGAGAACGACAACGGTCATGGAAGACCGTGTTCCCTTCCTTGTAGAATCGGAGCTCTTCCTTGACCAAGTATGGTGTCGTCCGGTGGAGAAATGCTCGCCGAGATGATCACGTAAGCAAGTTCAACTAGTACGGATGGTTATTTATTCACATGTCCCAATATCGTCGCAGTAGTCTGTCAATCACCGTACTTTTTATTTTAACTTTTTATGAAATGAAAAACTTAGAAAATAGTTAGAAAATTATAGAAAATCCATACTAGTTGAACTTGCGGACCATGTTCAGCTCGGCGAGCATGTTCTCTGTTGAGCGGTAATGGACATCAAGGAGGAGCTTTAATTCTACGAGGGAGAGCGACAACGGTCGTGGAAGACCGTGTTCCCTTCCTCGTAGAATCGGAGCTCTTCCTTGACCAAGTACGGTGCCGTCCGGTGGAGAAATGCTCGCCGAGATGATCACGTAAGCAAGGTCAACTAGTACGGATGGTTATTTATTAAAACATGTTTTTGAGCTATAGTGTATTAAAAAATGAGTATAGAGATATAGATAATTTTATAGTTTCTTAATTTTATTTGTTTATAAAATAAGAAATTTATAGTGTATTAAAAATGAGTATAGAGAGAAGATGGCAACTGCTTCATTGTTTAGAGATATAGATAATTTTATAGTTTCTTAATTTTATTTGTTTATAAAATGAGAAATTTATAGTGTATTAAAAATGAGTTTAGAGATTAGATGGCAACTGCTTCCGGGTCCTCGGCCTCTCATGGGTTTCCAAAGCAACTTAGGCCGGGCCTCCCTCTCATTCCATGTGGCAAGTGTCGTGATGAGACGAAGATTGTGATGGAGTAGCGAGTGAAGAAGGAGGGTCCCAACAAGGATCGTATCTTCTACAAGTGTCCGGATCGCAATGTGAGTTATTTTATCGTATTTAATGATTATGGTTAGTTTATACCTATTTTCATGATGGTTGTGATTAAAGTTCTAATTTTTTGTTTTAATTTCAGTGGGATGGCAGTGGACGATGTTCAGGCTTCTACTAGGAGGAAGAGTATGTTGAACTTGTGCAAAAATATCTTGCACAACAGGCAGATACGGCGGCTAATGAGGCAGTGATCCAGCCGAAGAAGCCCAAAGATGTTGTACAATCAGGGGATCTATCTGTTTTAGTTGAGATTGGTCATGAAATCCTTGTGCTCCTGAAATGTATTTTAGCTTTAGTTCTTTTAGTTGTAGTTGGGATTGTCTACATTGTAGCGATGCTTTCATAAATTTGTACCTTTTGTGGTGGCACACATGTTGTATAAATAATTAATTATGATCTAGGTTTTAATATGGTATTTATGTCATGTAATGCAGATGAGCCGGCATTGAATGTACAATGCTGATCGCCGCTCACAAGAGTTCATTGACGGCGTGCATTCTTTGTTACGTGCGGCCGAGGCAAACAAACGCAACGGTTTCATGTGCTGCCCATGTGCCATATGTAAGAATACGGTGGAATATCCTTGCTCAAGGACTCTTCATTCACACTTTTTCAAGTTGGGTTTCATGCCAAACTATATTTGTTGGACGAAGCACAGAGAAACCGGCGTTGTAATGGAAGAAGGTGAAGAAGAACAATGGGACGACAATGATATTATTCTCGATGGTGCGTGCTTCAATGATACTGCAATGGGAGAAGCTGAAGAAGAGGTAGCCACAGAAGATGAGCCTGCTAATGATCTTTGTCAGGTCATTCGTGACGCACAAAGAGAATGTGAAAGTGAAAAGGAGAAGATCAAGTTCGAGCGGATGCTAGAAGATCACAACAAATTGTTGTACCCAACTTGTGATGCAGGGCAGAAAAAGTTGGGAACCACACTAGAATTGCTGCAATGGAAGGTAAAGAATGGTGTATCTGACAAGGGATTTGGAGAGTTACTAAAAATCCAAAAGAAGATGCTTCCGAAGGACAATGAATTGCCCGCCACTACCTACGAAGCAAAACAAGTTGTCTATCCTATGGGGCTAGAAATCGAGAAGATACATGCATGTCCTAATGACTGCATGCTGTACCATGGCAAAGAGTATGAGAAATTGGATGCATGCCCGGTATGCCATGCATCACGGTATCAGATCAGACGAGATGACCCTGGTGATGTTGAGGGCGAACGTCCACGGAAGAAAATCCCTACCAAGGTTATGTGGTATGCTCCTATAATACCATGCTTGAAACGTCTGTTCAGAAACAAAGAACATGCAAAATTGTTGCGATGGCACAAAGAAGACCGTAAGGTAGACAATATGTTGAGACACCCTGCTGATGGGTCCCAGTGGAGAGCAATCGACAGAGAATTCCCAGAGTTTGCAAATGACGCAAGAAACTTAAGGTTTGCTTTAAGCACAGATGGTATCAATCCTTTTGGAGAGTAGAACAGTAGTCATAGCACTTGGCCTATTACTCTAAGTATCTACAACCTTCCTCCTTGGTTATGCATGAAGCGAAAGTTCATTATGATGCCTGTGCTCATCCAAGGCCCAAAGCAACCTGGCAATGACATCGATGTGTACCTGAGACCACTTATTGATGAACTTCTCATTTTGTGGAATAAAGAAGGTGTACGTGTGTGGGATGAGTACAAACAGGAACACTTTGATCTGTGAGCATTGTTGTTCGTAACAATCAATGATTGGCCTACTCTAAGTAATCTTTCAGGACAGTTAAACGAGGGATATAATGCATGCACACACTGCTTCGGTGATATTAGAGGTGTATTCTTAAAAAATGTTGAAAGGTCGTGTACCTTGGCCATCGTCGATTTCTTCCTGCAAATCACCCCGTAAGAAAGAAAGGCAAGCATTTTAAAGGGAAGGCAGACCACCTAACCAAGCCTCGCAACCAAACCGGTGAGGATGTACTCGATATGGTCAATGATGTGAAAGTCATCTTTGGAAAAGGACATGGCAGCCAACCTGTTCCGAACGACGCTAACGGTCATGCACCCATGTGGAAGAAGAAGTCCATATTTTGGGACCTACCCTATTGGCAAGTCCTAGAGGTCCGTAGCTCGATTGACATGATGCACCTGATGAAGAATCTTTGTGTGAACCTGCTAGGCTTCATGAGTGTGTATGGAAAGCCTAAGGACACATTTGAAGCACGACAGGACCTGCGTTGTTTGAGAGAAAGAGACAACCTGCATCCAGAGAAGATAGATGATGGACGCCATTACTTATGTCCTGCTAGCTACACTCTAAGCAAAGAGGAGAAGGAAATCATGTTTGAATGCTTAAACAACATCAAGGTACCATCTGGATTCTCCTCGAATATAAAGGGTATTATAAATGTGCCAGAGAAGAAATTCTGTAACTTAAAGTCCCATGACTATCACGTTCTCATGACACAATTACTTCCAGTTGCATTAAGAGGAATTCTACCACCAAATGTACGTCTAGCCACCGTGAAGCTATGTGCATTCCTCAATGCAATTTCTCAGAAGGCAATTGATCCAACTGATCTAGCTAAACTACAGAATGATATGGTTCAATGTCTCGTCAGCTTTGAGTTGGTGTTCCCTCCTTCCTTCTTTGATATCATGACACACCTCCTAGTTCACCTAGTCAAGGAGATTTTCATTCTCGGTCCTGTGTTCCTACACAACATGTTCCCCTTAGAGAGATTCATGGGAGTCCTGAAGAAATATGTTCACAACCGTGCTCGCCCAGAAGGAAGCATCGCCAAGGGCTATGGAACAGAAGAGGTCATTGAGTTCTATGTTGACTTTATTCCCGACCTTAACTCTATTGGTGTTCCTAAATCGAGACATGAGGGGAGACTAAGCGGAAAGGGGACACTAGGGAGGAAAACATATATTGGTATGGAGGATGATTATTTCAATAAAGCGCACTACACAGTTCTACAGAACTCCTCTTTGGTAGATCCGTATATTGAAACACACAAGGATCTCTTATGATCCTAGTTTCCAGAGAAGACTGAAGCTTGGATTACGCGTAAGCACATGGAAACTTTCGGCGGTTGGTTGCAAAAAAAATGTCAAAGTGATGAGAGCATCCATGAGCAACTGTATTTATTGGCTATGCAACCATCACGGCATATCGTAACATACAAAGGGTACGAGATAAATGGGAACATATTCTACACAGTACCCCAAGATAAAAGGAGTACCAACCAAAATAGTGGTGTCCGCATAGATGCCACAGACCCAAATGGGAATAAGCAGACATATTATGGCCGCATAGATGAAATATGGGAACTAGAATATGCACCTACTTTGAAGATCCCATTGTTCAAGTGCATATGGGTCAAGGTGACCGGAGGCGGGGTAACAGTAGACAACGAGTATAGAATGACAACAGTAGACCTTAGTAATATTGGGTACAAAGATGAACCATTCATCCTTTCCAAGGATGTGAATCAGGTGTTCTATGTCAATGATATGTCTACCAAACCAAAAAGAGGGAAAAACGACAATGACTCAACCAAAGAGTCAAAGCGCCACATAGTTCTTTTAGGGAAAAGAGTCGTTGTGGGAATCGAGGACAAGTCGGACATGTCAGAAGATTATGAAAAGTATGACCAAATTCCGCCCTTCAAAGTGAACAAAGACCCTAGCATCTTGGTAAATGATGAGGACACTCCATGGTTACGACGCGATCATAACCAAGGGACATACATAAAGAAGAAGTTCACTGTTGTGCCCACTTGATGATATAGTGATTTAATGTAGTGTGTGTTTGAGATATTATGTAATAATTGTGAATTCAGATGTTTATTATGTCGTGTTTTAAATTAAATCAATGTTTGATTTGGTGGGATTTCTCTCTCGAAAAGTAAAATTAGGATATTGAGTGATGAAAAATTAAAATATTAACGTTAAAATGATGTGAAAACAAATTTCCTGTCCAAAACCAATAGTTTTAATAATTTTAATTAAACACTATATTTTTGCATTAACGAAATAATAAATATTAGTTACATTATGTTTTACAATTATAACAAAAAAATAAAAAAAGTTAGGTTATAGATTTTTCCTATGTGCAATAAAGAAAAAGAAAATCCATATTTTTAAAAAATAATTTTATGCCTTTTATTTAATTTACTATGTATTTAACAAGAAAATCCATATTTCTGTTAAAAAAGTCTGCTCAAAACAGGCGGGAAACGAAATTGCAGGCCACCTTTACTCCCGGGTGGGAAGCCCACCCGGGAGTAAAGGTGGGCAGCAGTTTCGTGGCCCGCCAAAAAAAACCCTTTACTCCCGATGCGTGTTACCAACCGGGAGTAAAGACCCTTTACTCCCGGCTGGTGGCTGGCACCGGGAGTAAATCTCCCTGGTATATAACCGCCAGCGCCTGGCGCAGATCTATGCGCTCCTCTTCTTCCTCGTCGAACACCGCCGCCCTCTTCTTCCTCGCACCGCCGTCCGTTCGCCTTCCGTGACACTGCTGCCCTCTTCTTCCTCGTGCGGCCTCCACCGCGCGCGCCTGTGGCCCTCCTCCACGCGCGCCCGTGGCCCTCCTCCACGCGCGCCCGTGGCCCTCCACCGCGCCCTCCTCCGCGCGCGTCCGAGGCCCTCCACTGTCGAGCTCGAGGTGATCAGTTCGTCTCTTTGTACATTCTTAGACGGTGGAAAACTTCAAAAAATGTTATATTTTGCTGTGATACCGAATATAGATGTTCTAAAGTAAATTACAAATGTCCTAGATTTTATATACGCAAATATCATATAAAAATGAAGGAAAACTTCAACGTTTCTTCATTTGTGAACTTTGAATATACATATATAATATATTAATGTTGCTAAAGTAATATGAGCATTACATATTTTTTCAGGAAGACTATCTTCAAACTTTATATCATAGCATCAGAGACGAAGTACTGTGCCTGTAGAAGAAGAAAATAAATTCTTATCATTTCGGAAATAGTAATGGTTATATTAGCAATAAGACACATATACTTACATTTCATAATGACTTATACTTACATTATCAGCATAGAATTTTCTCATATGATGAATGACTACATGGTTCACATGGTACATAGGATCACAACACGCACCGACACCGCCCCAGCCCGCCTCACGTCGTCGTCGTCAGCACGCCGGCCCGCCTCACGTCGTCGTCGTCAGCACACCGGCCCCCGCGCTGACACGTATATATACGTCATTTGTATTCATATGCATGTATATATATGTCGCGGAGCACCGCCGCCCTCGTTCGCCCATGCGTTTCTATGTATACGGCGGAGCACCGCCGCCCTCGTTCACCCATGTGTACAAACATATATACGGCGGAGTGGAGCACCGCCACTCTTGTCACACCGCCCTCTCTCGCAGCCTAGTCGATCAACATTCGTATTATCGTTATCGTTAACGCTAAACAATCACACCAGGGCGAACCGCGCTGTTGATGTCACCGACGTGGTTCGCCCTAGTCACCGACGCAATTCGCCCTCACCGTTTATGTATAGCCCTAATTCGCCCTAGTGTGGCGAATTGCGTCCGTGACCGAGGGGCAAGATTTAATAATGCATATTGTTCGTAGATTTTACGCATGTAAGCAAAGATTTGACGTACTATATATTGGTTTTGTTTTTTGAAGCTAGATGGCCGACCCGAGAAACATGGATGAGGGGGAGTTGATGATGAATTTGATCAACACTGGCACTCAAGTTGCCGGCGATGATGGTGCTAACAATAACGTGCAAGAGGATGCAGATGACGGGAGTCAGTACTTAGCTCTTGAACAAAATGAGCAACAACATATTGGCCAAGTATATATTTTTTATTATTAGCTATATATATTATCATATGTCTTATGTGTGCTCATGACATTAAAAATAATGTTTATGTTTTGTAGCCCTCTGGATCGACATCAACAACTACAACGAAGAGTCAAAATGTTCGAGGTCCCAAAAAGCCATTGGAGGGCCGCTTCATCATCTCGGAGTTCAATGTGGATACAGGCGAACCGGGGGCAAAATAAAACGAAATTCGTGCACCACTGTGGTTATCTTGTATGGGACCGGCTCCCAATCAGTACCCACGAATGGAAGAAGAAGACCAATGCTCCTCATATCAGTTTTGTCTCCGATCATGACAAGACGTTAATTTCGAATGATGTCTTGGAACATTTCACGCTCCAAACAGATGGTTATGGTGATATAATAGATGGTGATGAATTGAAGGAGTGAGTTAGGGATTGGGCAATGAAGAAGATGGCCACCCAGTTTCAGACTTGAAAGAAACACTTATACACGACGTATGTCAAGAAGAACATAGCACCAGATTTTACTGTCCCAGGCCCGATCTCAAAGCAGAGGCCCTATTGGGATGAGTTTGTACAGTACAAGACATCGGAAGAGGGTGTGAGTCAGGTGATAAAGAACCAACGTAATGCCTAACAGAAGACATACCACCATAACTTGGGATCAGGTGGCTACCCGACTGCCATGAAGAAGTGGAACAAAATGGAAGCAGACCTTCTTGCCAAGGGTATCACACCAGAATCACTCGAGTGGGGAGAGCGTGCAAAGAATTGGTTTTTCGCTCATGGGGAAACACTGGACCAGGAGACAGGGAAGTGCGTTTATGGCGCAAGACTACAAGAAGCAGCAGAAAGATTGTTTTATGCTCAGAGAGCTACTGCTAGTGGTGCGTTCAGGCCCAACAGAGAAGGGGATGAACTCACATATGCCATCGGGACTATTGAACACGGTGGCCGAACTAGAGGCAAAGGAAGTGTCTCGTGGGAGCATGGATTCCCTCAGGACAGACCTTCCTATAGAAGCCACCAGAGAAAGAAGGAAGAAGAGGCACAGCGGCTCCAGAGGTTGGAGGAAGCGGTGCGTGAAGCACAGGAGCGGAAAAAAAACCTTGAAGCGAGAATGCAGGAGGAAATCAGAAGGCAAGTGCAAATAGCAGTGAGTGCAAGCAAGCAGACATCAGAGCCAGGAATCAACATTAGCCAATCTGTTCAGTTGAAAAGCAGCTGTGCTTCCATAGAGATACCAAATCAAGGGGACACAAGACTGCGCTTCCCTGTGGATGACATCACTGAACCTTTTACATCGTGTGAGCTACACATTCCGAAGGGGAATTCCACAATTAAGGTGGCTATTGGTCTTGTTAATCCTATCGACCGAACCAAGACACCAAGGATTCATGGGAATATAATCCAAGAAGGACATGCTACCATCTCGGTAGATAAAGCTGCAAAAGCTTTTAGTGATTTGCCTCTTGACATTCCTAGAGGTGATGGCGAGAAGACACTAGGAGAAGTAGAGAAGACATTCATTCTATGGCGCAAGCGCTACATCATCATTCCCGAGATGTCGCCTCCACCTCCTCCTGAACAACCTCACCATAGGTGCGGATGAAAACACTACATCATTAATTTATATTGGCTTAAATAATTAACAATTTGCTCATAATAATATATCATTCCTTTTTTTGTAGCAGATCCTCCCCCAACCTAAATCCAATTGTTCAATCGCCAGATCATCATAGTGCTCTATACGATGACAATGTGTTGGAAGGCGAGGCTGCATCCACACCATCTCCAAGGAGGTCTCCAACGCCATAGCCACCACCTCCAAGGAAGTCTCCAACGCCGCTGCCACCACCTTCAAGGAGGTCTCCAACGCCTCCCCCGCCCCCGCCTACCAAGAAGCCAAGTACCAAGAAGCCAGCCCCGCAAATGAAGAACCAGTCCCCGCCGGCAAAGAAAGCCATCGTGAAACCAAGGGCTATTCCCAAAATAATATCTGAACAGAAGGAAGAAGTAACTGATGCATATAAAAAAGATATGTCCAGATTCTATGACAAACTTAAAAAGAATCAAGAAGCAAGGAGAAACCCGGAGAAACCATACTTCTTCGTAGCTCTAGATATTCTAAGAAAAAAGGTTGCTTCTTACCAGCAACAACAGCGAGAATCTCGTAAGCCGTCCAAATCAACGTTAACGGACTATGACCGCATTCTCACCAAGTCAATTGAGGCAGCACAGAAAAAGAAGCGGGCAGGGAAAGGAGTTGCCCAACTCAGACAACAAGCGCACCAATCAGTCCCCCCGCTAGTTGTTGGTAATGAATATGGTTCAAATTTAGGATTAATGCATCAGGCAAACATACCTCCGGATGTCGATTTGGATCACCTTGGTGAATTTATTGATGAGACTGGTCTCGACCTTTACCAGATGTTTGGTGATGGAAACATTGAGAGTGCGGCGGAGGTTGATATTTGGAAGAAAAAATTTGTACTAGGCCAGAGTCTATACAACCCTCAAGCCTTATCTGATCTGGGGACGCAAATGTACCTGCTAAACAAGTGGTACATGCAGGCGTCTACCGGTGGAGACTTCTGCGTTGGTGTTAGAATTAGAGATGAACATTGGTTCCGTGGCGATGATGTTATGTATGTTGACTTTGCAGAATTTCATCAACTATGCCACCTGACCTCTCTGGACAAAGTTATCATTAGCTGCTATTGCCTGTAAGTAATAATTCTTTCAATCTATTATTAAACTCATCATATGTGTGTATATGCATATAAATTATCCTAACAAGTACTATATATATGCAGATTTACAATGACAGAGCTCAGAAAGGAAGGCTGCAATGAAATTGGTTTTGTTGATCCCCATATAGTATTCAAAGACCCAGTTACTCCGAAGACTAATTGGAAGTCTGAGTCAGAGAGTAACATCATGAACTTCTTAGTGAACCAACGCCACAAGAAGGATATACTCTTTCCCTACAACTTCAAGTGAGTGTTAATAATGTCGATCATCCTTAATGGCTCATATGTTGATTCTAGTTAATTAATGAGTGTTATGCGTTATATCCTATAAACACATGTAGCAATCACTGGATATTGATGGACATCGATCTGGTGAAAAGTCACTTGATAATCTATGACTCGATGAGAAAACCACAACAAGACTACCAAGATATGATAGATATTATCTAGAGGTAATTTCGGTATCTCTAGCAACTATATATACACACAAACATGATGATTAACTATATCTGATGACGTGGCAATTTTTTTATTGGGCAGTGTTTGGAAAACCTTTATTAAGAAGCAACACATGGAAAAATGCAAAGCGCCACTGAATGTAATCCCTTTGAAAGTAAGTCCCCCTAAATCGCATCATCTTTATTAATTAAACATATAGCTTTCACCAGATCACCAGATTGGATGACAAATCTTTTTCGCGTAAAGTGGTGTCTGAGGCAGGAACAGGAGAACAACTACTGTGGTTACTATGTTTACAAGTTTATCAAGGTGGTCTTCCAAAGAACTCCTACAGAGAGACTCAAAGTACGTTAAAAATAAACTATATATTCTTTTAATTATTATTATTGATTATGTTACTATGTCTTTATATATATATATATATATATATATATATATATATATATATATATATATATATCTTTTTTGTACATATATTAATTTATTTTCCTTTAATTCAAACCTGTAGGCTCGATGGTTGGAGGAAAAGGTCATATGGCAAGACCAAATCAAAGCAATTCAAGAGTCTATAGCCGGATTTTTTAATGAGCAGGTCATCGATTCCAAGGGCGAGTTCTACTTCGACCCAGCACTGCTATTGAAGCCAAGCTAGAGGATGAGAGGAAACTTGTTATATCACAACAACTGTAATGCAATCTTTTGTAATATATGCATATGAAATAATATAATGTAAAATACACATATGCATGCATGCATGTAAATATATATATATATATATATATATATATATATATATATATATATGATGCATGCATGCATATATATATATATATATTTCTATGCTTGAATTGTGTAATTTAATACGTTCATTGTGCTTGAACCAAAACATACTATACGCACGTATAAATGTATAATTAGCAGTGTACAATATGACTTCGAAAACCTATTTTGAAAAGAAAACAAAAAATGAAAAGAAAAGAAAAAAGAAAAAAAAACCTTTAGTCCTGGTTCGTATTACCAACCGGGACTAAAGGGTGCCAGCCATCGTGGCATGTCAGGAGGCACCTTTAGTCCCGGTTGGTGTTACCCACCGGGACTAAAGGTCCCCCTTTAGTCCCGGTTCATGACCCGGGACTAAAGGACCACCCTTTAGTCCCGGATGCTCGCTCCCGGGTGGGGAACCGGGACTAGAGGGGGTTCCCCACCGGGAGTAAAACTCTGTTGTCTACCGGTGCTTCCTAGGTTACATTGTTTGTTTCTTGGGGCATGCATGGAGGTGTAGTGGCAACCGATGCTTCTAAGGTTTGCCAGTGTTGTGTTTCTTGGGTGGTAGTTTTGTTGTGCCTCCTCAGCAAGAATTTGTATATGTTTTAATTTTTTGCTAGGTTGTTTGGTTTTGTATTGTTCTTGGGTTTTTCTCTTTGAATATTTGCGTGACATGCTCTTGCCCTTGGTTTTTCGGAAAAAGAAAAAAGAAAGAAAGATGGAACAAGACAGACAACAAGTCGAGGAATGGAAGTCGAACTGCTTGGGTAAATGAATTTCTTGTTGCTGGAGCCTGGCAGGAACCCGTTCCTACAGCAGGCCACTACCCGTCGGCCCGCGCGTGTGTCGGCCCGTCTACAAGGCTCATTCTCAGCAAATCCTATGCTTTTGTTTCGCTCGCGCGTCCGAGCTGGGCTCTGGGCCCGCCAGTCCTGGCGGCCAGCCCAGACCAGCCTTTGGCGTGCATGGCCATTTTGCTTCTCGTCTCTCAATTTAAGCAGACCTTGACACTGCAGAGCTTGCTTCTCGTCTCTGTTTTTCGCAGTCCGAGCTGTCATTTCCTTGTCATTTGTCAAATCCGATGGCTGCATTTGTTGTTGTGAACCGGAAATGGAGGGTCTCGTTGCAGCAGATGCAGCAGCGGTCTCCCAGGACGAGGTGGCCGGAGCAGTCGCTGAACCTGGGCGCGGCGGCGGACTCGGAGGGCTGGGACTTGCTGCCACCTCTCTAGCCATTGCTCCATTACGCTCTTCGGGATGCTGATTGCTGGCGTCATCCTGGTCACTGTCCGTGTGTTCCGCGCTTAATACGCACGGAGTTGTAAATTGTAATAGGTCGCAGCGTCCGTCGTGAGAAGTTTGCAGGTGCTCTGAAGTTGACAGAGAGGTTGAGTGATGTTTCTGTATAGCTGGCTCATTTGGCGTGTGGGGACGAGACAGAGATGGTGTCCTGTTTAGCAATCTTGGCCATTCTTCACCCTTTGACTTCTATAAAAAGAGTAGTACAAAATGTTCCTTTGATTGCTCCTGGTCTTTCTATTAGATGTTTATTTGGGTTGTTTGTTCTGCAGGAAATGTGAGTTTGTGATGTAAAATGGTCTGTTAATTTGAAGATGAGATTTTCTCTATTAACTATGACTTATTAGCTGATTGAAATACAGCCATGCATACTGTAGTTAGGATCAATGAAGTAAATTTCTCGAAATCATGAATTGTCTGATGTTCATACATGCACAAGATTGCCCTTTTCAGATTTTTCAGAATTTTTAAGTCAATATATCCTTTTCTTAAATTTTTCTGGATGGAACTCCCATTTATATTTTTGTTTCTGTAGCATATTTTTTTATCGAATATGCTTATATTTGTTTTGCATTTTTTTATAATTTTGGCATTCACCGAGAGTAATAATTGCTTGAGGCACGGAGTCATCAGACGTAAAATTCCTGCTGATCTCACATGTCCTTCCAAATGCACGACTAACGCAGATTCCAAAGTCCAGACGTGTGAAATTTCTCCCAGGTTCCATGCATGGATCGGGTGGTGGGCAGGGTTTGAACAAATCCACGTGTGGGCTAGAAACCACGTGTATACGATACACGATTATCCAAACGAGCCCATGTGATGTGTAGGTGTCAACAACTCTAGTGGTAGGATAGTCCTGTGGACGTTACCCATCAGAGTTTAAACCATAGTGTTGGCATAATTTTGTGGAATTTTTCCAGAAAATTTAGGGTACACGCACTGTCGGTGTTTTCGGACCACCGACGAGTAAATTTGTATTTACGCGTCTGGCTCGGATGGTGTGCTCGGAGGACACAAGGGTTTATACTGGTTCGGCCAGAACGTCCCTACGTCCAGTTCGTTGTTGCTCGTGTTACTGGCACTTGGGTTGTAGTAGGGGTTACAAACAGGCGAGAGAGGGAGAGGATCCCAAGTCTCTGGTGCAAGGAGTGAACGGGTGCTGAGAACTCACTTACCGCTTAGTCGTGTGCTCATGTCGTGCTCTTGTGTTTTTTTTTGCCCCCCAACGTAGGGCGTCCTGCTTTCCTTTTTATAGGCGAAAGGAAAGCGTGGGTTATAGAGGAGAAAAAGTAGAAGAACGAGAGAGAGAAGAAGGCTTCCTGGGTTACCGGGTCCATCTTCTTCTTATGCGGGTCCCGTTGATCCTGTGGATGTCAACAGAAATGGCTCCATGTCGTGGCCCTGTTCGTCACTAGCGCCATGCGCAGGCGTCATCTGCCGGTCATAGCGTTCCACTCCGTCCTGGCGGACGTCGTGGTGAACTGACGTGCCTGTCAGCGTTCGTACGAGGGTTAGGCAGAACAACACTAGCACGTCCGGTACTATTCTTGATGTGAATCCCCAGGTATGGCCCGTCATGGCTACGGGTTACATCGAGGCATGACCGCCTCTTCCCTGGCGTTAGAGTTTTGACCCAGGCCCATACGCTTAGGTCTAGAGTGGTTGGCGGTGGTATGGGTCCCCGTCGGGCGAGACGGAACCCGCGTCCTCGAGGTCGGGTGAGATAGAGCCCACGACCTTGGGCGAGACAGAGCCCGCTCCCAAGGGCTCGGGCGAGACGGAGTCCACGGCCTCGAGGTCATGCAAGACGGAGCCTGAGGTCGGGCGAGACGGAAACCGCGTCCTTGGGGTCAGGCAAGGCGGAGCCCGCACGTAGCCTTAGGGTCGAGCGAGACCTTTTAATACGTCTTGAGCTATCCGGGGAAAACAGCATGGGCGCTAACTTCCTTGCTTTGGATAACCCCCGAGCCGGCGGAGGATTAGAGTACTCCTTCGGATGCTTTTCTGAATAGGAGGACTCTGAGGGCCTTGGCCTTCTTTTTGTAGCCTGCGGCGTGTCTTGGTAGGATGGCGATTCCCTTTTTGTCGCGATCGGTCTTCTAGGGGGCATGTAACCATAGGATTCAGGAAGTGGGAAAGATTATTCTTGATTCTGGTCCCTAGGATCCGATCGGTCCGCCGTCGTACTGTGACTGCGCGTTCGGTCACCTTGCGAGTCCAACTTCCCTCAAGCCCCCGCGCGTAGCAGGGGACCAGTCGAGGGTCGGCTCGTCTTTGTGATCGTCATCCATCAAGCATTTTTTCGATAAAACGGAGGGGCTCAGTCATGCCATGTTTTTTCTCGATAGACGAAACATGGTGCTCGGTGTGCTATTAATGGGCTAGTCTGAGTGGGGCCTCGGCTTCCCATTCGTGGGGGTCCAACATGGGTCAGCTGGTGACCAACTCCAGACTCTTGGCGCCCAATCCATATAGTTTATGGGTCTGTTCGGCCAATCCCAAGGGCTCATTGCCTTTCTTCGAGGAAAAACCATGAACTAGGAACCGACCAAGACTCAAACATGGGTCGGGATGCTCACGGCGCTCGTGTGCCCGGGTACTGGCCGCTAGTGGGCCCATACCTTTCCACCCCTTGCTCTAAGGGTGTCTCGAAGTGGCTGTGAACCCGTTGGCGGGCCAGCCTTCGAACTCCTGATCCTAAATGGGCAGTAGGAGTGTTTTTAGCTCCGTATCCCTCCTTACCAGTGACGGTTCTCATGCTTGTCTGCACCGACACTAAGCTGGATGACATCAAGAAGGAGGTGGACCCTCTGGCATAGGACTGACCTACCGAGATAGAGGATGAGATCATCCCCCCAAGAAATTAGTTAGGTAGATAAGCCAGACGACGAACTTGTAATAAGTGGACAAGTTCTTAAATTTCGTTATGGCCAAATAGATTTTTAGCTCTTCTCCCCTTTTTGTATAAAAAGGTTAATGCATTCCGACCCTTTCCGTAGTTAAGGTTGTAAAGCTTGGGGTGCCGATGAAAAAACTCTGATCATGTTGGTGAGCAAAAACACCATAGCCGCTGGGGCGTAGGTTTCTTGCAGTCCGACCAGTTTTACTCAGCGCTCGTTTCCATAACCCTTGCTTCTAGATCTTAACATGAGAAAGGGTCGGGCACAAAGAATATTTGCCAGGTAGATATACTCTTATCAGCCCTCGAGTGAGGCCTGACCCCTTGCCATTGCTAGGGTCGGGTGTCACTAAAGATCGAGGAGTCAACAACGAAACCGATAAGAGAAAGTGTGCATAAATTAAGGGTAAAAGCGATATAGCTGTTCAATGTTCCGGGCATTGACGAAGACTTCACCGTCGATGGTCCTGAGCCCCTTGCCATTGCTAGGGTCAGATGTCACTAAAGATATAGGAGTCGATAGCGAAACTGATAAGAGAAAGCATGCGTAAATTAAGGGTAAAAGCGACGTAGTTGTTCGATGTTCCAGGCGTTGATGAAGACTTCACCGTCGATGGTCTTAAGCTTATAGGTGCTTGGTTGGAGCACCTCTATGACGATGTATGGTCCTTCCCATGGTGAAGAGAGCTTGTGGCGATTCTTGTTGCTCTAGACGGGGCGAAGCACTAGGTCCCCGAAGTTGAAGGCCTGACCCCGCACTCGATGGCTGTGGTACAGGGGCAACGCTTGCTAGTACTTGGCCGAGCAAAGGAGGGCAACGTTGTATGCTTCATCTAGCTGGTCCATGGCATCCTCGAGGGACGTCTTGGCTCCCTTTTCGTCATATGTCCTGACCCTCGGCGCTCCATAATCGAGGTCAGTCGGGAGGATAGCCTCGGAACCGTAGACCATGAAGAATGGTGTGTAGCCGGTGGCCTGACTGGGGGTCATCCTCAGGCTCCAGAGCACCACGGGAAGCTCCGTGACCCATTATCTGCCAAACTTGTTCAACCAGTTGAAGATCCTAGGCTTGAGGCCTTGTAGGACCATGCCGTTTGCGCACTGGGAGTAACAAAGGTGGTTATTGTATAAGTGCTGCTGGGAGTAACATTTCTACCAATTAGATAGTTAGAGATGTACGTATCCAAATAAGTGAACGAGAGTATACTGCAAACTTAGTGATATTACCGGGATTGAGTATAGATGTGATCTTGGGTATGAATTGGATGAAGAACCATGGTGTTCTTATTGATACCTCGACTAGAACCGTTATGTTGAGGGATCCCAGGAATAATGATGCTTTTCTAGTACCCCTTCCTAGGGAGTTTGATCTCTATAATGTGGCCAATGTTATCCAGCCTGTGGCCCTTGCTGATATTCTGGTAGTATGTGAATTTTTGGATGTCTTTCCTAATGAATTGTCGGGGTTACCACCGGACCGAGAGATAGAGTTCAAGATAGAATTGCTACCGGGTGCCGCACCCATTTCCTGAAGACCGTATCAAATGCCACCAAATGAGTTAGCAGAATTGAAGATTCAATTGCATGAACTTTTATAAAAGGGTCTCATTCGCCCCAGTTCGTCACCATGGGGTTGTCCGGCTATATTTGTGAAAAAGAAGGACAAATCTTAATGGATGTGTGTGGACTACAGACCACTCAATGATGTTACTATCAAGAACAAATATCCTTTGCCTCGCATTGATATCTTGTTCGATCAATTGGCAAAAGCAAAAGTGTTCTCTAAGATTGATTTGAGGTCAGGTTATCACCAAATCAAGATTAGGCCGGAAGACGTACCTAAAATGGCTTTTTTCCACTAGGTATGGCCTTTATGAGTATTTAGTCATGTCCTTTGAATTGACCAATGCTCTTGCCTATTTCATGTATTTGATGAACTCGGTGTTCATGCCCGAACTTGACAAGTTCGTGGTTGTGTTCATCGATGATATCTTGATTTATTCTGAGACGGCAGAAGAGCATGAGGAGCACTTGAGAGTGGTATTGTCAAGACTAAGAGAGCATAAGTTGTATGCAAAGTTTAGTAAATGTGAGTTTTGGTTGAAGAAGATACCTTTCCTAGGTCACGTATTATCCGAGGATGGAATTTCTATTGACCCATCCAAAGTGCAAGAAGTGATGGATTAGAAAGCTCCTACCTTAGTGCATGAGGTTTGAAGTTTTCTTGGTTTAGCTGGATACTATCATCGGTTTATCCTAGATTTCTCCAAGATATCCAAGCCTATGACGATGTTACTTCAGAAGGATGAGAAGTTTGTATGGACACCAGAGTGTGAAGCAGCTTTTCACACTTTGCGGACTTTGCTAACTACTGCTCATGTTTTAGCAGTACCGGTTTAGGGTGTGTTTTAATGCAGGAAGGCCAAGTCATTGCTTATGCCTCGCGCCAATTGAAAAAGCATGAAGTCAACTATCCAACGCATGATTTAGAGCTTGCAACAGTTGTCCATGCTCTAAAAATTTGGAGACATTACCTGCTTGGTAATGTTTGCCATGTCTACACTGATCACAAGAGCATTAAGTACATTTTCACTCAACCTGAGTTGAACATGAGGCAGCACAGATGGTTAGAATTGATCAAGGATTACAACCTAGAAGTGCATTATCATCAAAGGAAGGCCAATGTGGTTGCTGATGCCTTAAGTCAAAAGTATCATAGTAATTATTTGTTGGAAGATGGTTTTAACTTATTACATCCGGCAGTCCTACACAATATCACTGTTAGTTGTTCTCTAGAGTCAAAGATCATTGAGCTCCAAAAGACTGATGTTGGTATATTCCATATCAAAAGAAAGATGAAATAAGAAGAAAGTAAGCATTTCCGATTGGATGAGAATGGTGTTCTATGGTTTAAAGATCGACTTGTAGTGACGAAAGACAGGGAGTTGAGAAACCAAATCGTTGAGGAAGCTCATTCTTCCAAGCTATCCATTCACCCGGGTAGCAGCAAGATGTACCAAGACTTGAAGACTAGATTTTGGTGGACAAAAATGAAGAAAGAAATTGTGGCATATGTTGCTAGATGTGATAACTATTGCCGAGTTAAGGCCATTCATATGAAACTAGCAGGGTTACTTCAACCACTATCTATTCCCAGTTGGAAATGGGAGGACATTAGTATGGATTTCATTGTAGGACTTCCAAACACCCAAAAGGGTCATGATTCTAGATGGGTAATTGTTGACCACCTCACCAAGTCTGCACATTTTATTCCTATCAATGTCAAGTATCGACCTCATCAATATGCAAAGTTATATATTGAATAAATTGTGAGATTGCATGGTGTACCTAAGAGTATTGTATCAGATCGAGGACCCCAATTTGTTAATCATTTTTTGGAACACCTACACAAGTACTTAGATACTACATTGATTCGTAGCTCTGCTTATCACCCCCAGACAATAGGTCGAACTGAACGTGTGAATCAAATCTTGGAAGATATGTTGAGAGCATGTGTGATTTCTTCCAATGGTTCATGGGAGGATTGGTTACCTTTGGTTGAATTCTCCTACAATAATAGCTATCAAGAGAGTATTAAGATGGCTCCGTTTGAAGCTTTATATGGTCGTAAGTGTAGGACACCTCTGAATTGGATTGAGCCTAGTCAAATCATTCAACAACATATAGAAGCTGCTCAATCAAGACAAAAGAGTTATGCAGATAAGAGGAGAAGTCCTATTGTGTTCCAAATTGGAGATTATATATATCTGAAGGTATCCCCAATGAGGAAAGTACAAAGGTTTGGAGTGAAACGAAAACTTGCTCCTAGGTATATCGGTCCATATCAGATCATTGCACAAAAAGGACATGTAGCCTACAAACTCTAGTTACCTCCGGAAATGAAAGCTATATTCAATGTTTTCCATGTCTCCTAACTCAAGAAATGCCTTCGTGTGCCCAAAGAAGTTGTTGAGCCCGCTAGTGTCAGGATTCAGTCGGATTTGACCTATGAAGAAAGACCTATTCGAGTACTTGAAGAAATGGAAAGAGTGACCCATAGCAAAGCCATTAAGTTCTACAAGGTTGTTTGGAATAATCATAGTGAGCAAGACGCTACATGAGAACGTGAGGACTATCTTTGTGAGGTTTATCTGGGTTTCTACGAGGAATGGTAGGTCGTACTAATCTCGGGACGAGATTTCTTTTAGGGGGCAAGGGCTGTAACACCCTAAAACGTGAAGCATATTGATGTCCAAAAATGAGTGGACGACATTCATTCCGTGCAACAAGTAATAGTAGTACTAAGCTAGTGGCAGCTAAACCATACATGGCAACTGAAGCAAAGATGGAGATTCAAGCAACTCCACAGGACGAGGACGTGCATCACAGCAAGTACCACTCCACCCTGTGGGGTGACTTCTTCCTTCATCGTGTCCCATGCCCTCCATTACAAGTATGTAGTTTGTTTGTTTTTGTTTTTTTAGGGAAACAGGAGGGGTTGCTCCCTATTGAGCTTTATTAAAATTTTAAACTTTTGTACAGAGTTTGGTAGGCACAGATCAAGACACAAAGAAAGTTACAAAAAAAATCAATAAAATTACACAAAGTTGTCTAGCCATAATTGTAACTGAAGACTTAAATCCCTCTTAGCTCTGAGCTTAACCCAAGCTAGTTCCTGTTTGAAGACCAATTTGCAAGTTTGCAGAGAGTGATTTTGATTCCCGAAGATTGCATCATTATGAGCAGACCAGATACCCCAGAACATTGCCACAATTATTTCCATGAAAAAAGGTCTATGGATGTGATTCCTAAATAGAGGGATTGTATCCAGCAAATTGCCTTGGATCAGATGTGCTAAACCCAGCATATTCTAGCATGACATGGCAAAAGAACATTCCAGGAAAAGATGATGCAAAGATTTTTCAGTATTCAGGTGACAGAGCACACAAGTGTAACTTGGCAATTCCATATTTCTCCTATTCAGAAGCTCCCTGGTGCTTAGACGGTCCTTGATTGCTAACCAAAAGAACACTTTCCTCTTTGGCAGACAACTTGAATTCCAGAGCCACCTATATACAGGTGAGACTGTGATAGAACCCAGCAAATGTGAATAAGCTTTACTTGATGCAAACATAGAAGATCCCCAGATATAACTCCAAGTGTCTTTATTATGATTAAGATGAATATCTTCCAACTCAGAGATCATTAGTTGGTACTGATCATGTGCTTCAACTGAAAGATGAAGATGAAAAAAAGACAGATTTATCTTCATTGTCTATGAAATGCTGAACTAAAACATTATCCACCCTAACAAATGAGAACAATTCTGGCCATTAACTTTTAAAGGAGGGTCATGCCAAGCATCTGACCAAAAAAGATAGGTTGATCCATCCCTAATTGTGACTGAGGCCATAACCTTGAATTTGTCAAGCAACTTAAGAACATCCTTCCACCAAAAAGAACCCTTCCTATTATTCATTGGGATATTGACACTGTTATAATGAGAATTTCAAACTAGTTGAACCCAAGGAATATCACATTTATTAAAGAACTTATGGAGGTGCTTAAGAAGCAAACTTTCATTCTGAATGTAAAGATCATGTACTCCTAGACCACCATTTTCTTTTGAATTACAGACAAGCTTCCATGCAGCTTTTGGTGGCTTTTTAGAGTTTAAATCAGATCCCCTCCACAAACAATGTTTTCTATATTTATCAATCTGTTTAATCACAGTCTTGGGCAAAAGATATGTACACATTGTGAAAATTGACAAAGCACTGATCACTGCATTAGTCATTTGCAATCTACTAGCATGACTCAAGAAATAAGAAATGTTCACTAGTCTTCTTTCACACATGGAGACCAAAGGCCAGAAGTCAGCCATTGTTGGTTTTGTGATACTTAAAGGCAAACCAAGATAAGTAAATGGTAAGGAGCCAATGGAGCAACAAAAAATATTAGCCAATATATTAAGTTTCTGCTCATTAACATTAAAAGGCACCATCATGGACTTAGCATAATTGACTTTCGAACCAGTGGATTCTGCAAAGGAGTTGAGAATGGCCTTTAAGAAAAAAAAAAGTTGTCTTGCATCCCCTTGCATGAAGATTAGAGTGTCATCAGCATATTGAAGAATAGGGAAGTCTTGATCATGAGGTAGGTCCACTGGTAAAGATAGAATCCCTTGTTGCTTAGCTGCATTTAGAATGGTCTCAAGGAAATCAGCTGCCAGAACAAAGAGTAGAGGTGATAAAGGGTTACCTTGCCTAACTCCAAGCTTAGAATGGAACACTTTACCAGGAACTCCATTTAGAAGAGCAGCAGAAGTACCAGATCTAAAAATCATTTTCATCCAAGTGATCCATCTATCAGGAAGCCCTTTATGCTGCATGATTTGAATCATAAGACAAGTATGTAGTTTGTTGAACACAACTCCATCCTCTCACTCATTCTCTATTATTACTAGATTTTTTAGATAGTCCCAACTTAACATTAATGTTGTATAATCAGAGTGTGCTCAGTTACTATTTCTCTCTCCAATATCTTAGCTCACATTTGTGACTAAATAGCTATGTAATCATGAGATGAAGAATATGCCCATCGACAACCCCATAGAACAAAGGATTAATAGTGTTCAACAACATTGGAACGAAGGCCAGGGCGTGGCTGAGTGGAGGAAAATCTGATAATTGACTTGGCCGCCCTCCTCCATAAGGTGGCTTATTAATTAGTATGCACTATACTGGAACCAGGATATGGACCTATCCCATTTTATATAACTGGCTTTATTTTAACATAACTATATGCTATGCACCCGTCTTCCTTATATGACTATATCCTTCTATAAGGCCAGCAACACTAGAGCTTGCTCTATCTCTCTTCGTCATCTTCGAGCCAATTTCCAACAGTTCCCAACAAAACATTCCGACAATATAATGTAATTCCAATATACATGTTGTTTTTATGTCACTATAGGATCAATCAATAGTGACAGACGCTCGTACCATTGCTTGTGGGAGAAACAACTAGTGGAGAATTCAATTGTGGTGCACACAACTAGCACCTCTTTCTCTTTTACGTTAAGCAATTTACATATTTTCCCAGATGATTTCACACTGCTATGAACACGTTCATATTGGTTTCTCTAGCTCACAACTGGCAACATTTATATGCAAATTCCCATGAAAAGTGTTGCTATGAAATTCGTGTTTGTCTTAAGTGATATTTATATCCCTAAATAAGTTTATTATGAAAATATATTGAATGATCTAATGAAAGGGGGCAGTTTTAAATCCCATTATGTTAGCTGGCCACGGCACGCAAATGCTGGCTACATTCAAATCCAATCTGCAGAGGACAAGGTCAGAAGCTCTTAGTAATTTTTATCATGTAAAATCAGTGGTTGGTGGAGCGTGTCAACGACACTGGCTGCATGTTAATTAACTTGCTAGTAGACGCCATCATGCCATATTAATCCTAGCAAACAATGGAACCTATTGGCCGGACATTAATCTAGTACTCACAAAATTAAAACTCTTAACAATACTAGCTAGCCGGCGGCGGCATGGGAGATCATAAACAACATTACATAGCGCACATAGGTAATAGGTTACTGATGATGATGTGTAGTGTCGTGCAACCGCTTCGTGAGTCTATATAATGCCAGTGATCTAGGCAATCTTCTCCAAGCAACTACCCACGGAGCCAGCAGCTCTCTAGAGCCTCTCCTGCTTCGCATTGATCTAACCGCCCCAGCAGCCACCCAGAGATGGCCACCAGCGGCCCCGTCCCTCTGGTCTCACAGGTGCAGCAGCGCAAGCCACAGACATAAACCCGGGCCCATGGGGTGACCTCTTCCTCCACCACATCCCATGCACTCCATCACAGGTACATGCTCCATACGCTACAAAACTAGTTAAACATGTCATTTGTCTCTCATCACATCGCTGCAGGAAAAGGTGCCAAGACCGCCAACACTTTGTTTTATTTTGCATGACTGCTAAAATTCTAGGCTATATATGTAACTGGTCGATGTGTAGGGATCGATTATTATCAAGGGTGTGATTGATTGATTGAATATATCCCAACAAACCAAACCCACCAATAGGATACAAGTTCATGGTGATTTGTTGCCTATACTGCCTTTCTGAGCTAGTTCCGCCCATGCAAGAAAATTCTTCCTCAGCCTGGTTCACAGGATACGTATATAGAGAGAGAGATTTTGGACGTTTGCCTCAGACCAGAATCACTGGACACTATCTTCACCAGTTAATGTTATATTGGTGCTGATGAGCATATACAAAATGGTTCAATGTTTTTCTAAAAACATATTAAGGAACAACATGATAAATAAACATCTCTCTATATATAAGAGGATATAGTTGCACATGATAATAGGCACCTTGATTTTTTTTAGATAATGGAACCATATGTTCCGGCTTCAGCTTCTCACAAAAGAGAAGCATCAGACCAAGGTTATTACACACTCACTCCAAACGAAACTCACCCAGGTGCCAACTAGTTCCCATGGCGACTACTAAAGTTCCAACCATTTGAAGCAAAAATAAACATGGCTTTTGACTCTAAATTTCTGCACACATCTTGGATAAGCACCCTGTGTTCATCCAGCCGTTGCAATAGAGCCCAAAATCTGAGCCAGTATTGTCACCCTAAAGAGTACTTGCAAAAATGTTTTTGGTTGACATTTATTAAACACCAAATCATTCCTTGTGAGCCAAATAACCCAACAAAGGGCCGCTGCAGCTGTCAATAATAAGAGATTGTGTTTTTGTTGACCCAATTTAGACCAACCTCCAAACATATGGGCTATGTTCCTCGGTGGTCTCAAACCAAAAACCCAGTGAACCATACGCCATAGAGCCTTAGCGACAATACAATCGAAGAATAAATGTTTTATGGTTTCCATGCTACTGCAAAAGCTGCAAACCTTACTACCATTCCAATTTCTTTTGACCAGATTATCCTTGATGATGATCAATTTTTATCTCATGTAACATGTTCTCATGTGAGCAACCAAACACCGTCTCACATCGATCTGTGAGGCTAAGCAGGTTGCAACGAAACAAAGAGAAAATGCATACACCCAGCCTGGTTGAGCTGCTGACCTCCATCAACATGTAGGTGTCTCTTCAAGTAGAATCTGGCTCATTGTGTTGTGCATATGAAAGGATTCGTTTGCACACTGGCATTTACACTACAGAGAGAATAACTATAACATTAGAAATATCTTTCTTGCAGTATTTGATGATGAAGGATAAGGTCAAAATAATGAAGGAGGAGGTGAAGAAAATGCTACTGGATGCTAATTCTTTTGATTGGTCTGATAAGTTAGACTGTATTGATACACTAGAACGGCTTGGATTGGATTATCACTGTACCAAGGAGATTGATAAATTAATGTGCAATGTCTTCGAAGCTAGGGATCAAGATCTTGATCTTCTTACAACCTCAAATCTTTTCGATTTGCTTAGGAAGCATGGATATCATATTTCTTCTGGTAAGATTCCAGACATATTTTATTTTGCTATTTAATTGTCGTATATTACTTAGATGGAACTTCATATGACTTCAGAAGGACTTTTATGGTATACACACCTTCCACCGAAGCAACAAAGAGGTTTTTATTACTTCAAATAGTGTGGCGATACATATGCTCAAGTGTTAAATGTAGTAACTGCTTATAAAGATGACACAAGACAGCCTCCAACTGTTAGTTTCAAAGATGGTTTCTATTTTTTTCTAAAAATAATAAAAATTTAGTTTAATCACCAAAGAATCATCTTAACTAATTTATTTTAGATTAGGTAAATATGTAAGTATCAGTTTATTTTTTAAAATGTTATCTATTAGTTAATGATCTATTTAGACTTTTTTTGAGGCAAAAACTGTGGGGGAGATCTATTTAGATTTATTTTGAACTTACTTATTTTTTTCTACTATTTTATTCTTTGTTCTGAAACTTGAAGAAGATGAACGAATAAGATTCAAATAACTATGAAAAGAGCATAGCATATAGATGACATCTTTAGAAAAAAAAAATTGTACAGCTTTCACATTTCTCTGATTTAAGATACAAAACTACTTACTATTTTTTAGAGGTTAAACAAGAATTTTTTTTATTTTCAAAAAATAGAAAACCGCCTTTGAAACAAGAGAGAGGACCAAATTTGCTCGATTTCGGTAGTTGGAGAGCATCCAGTACCCAGTTTCATCCTTCAAAGATGAAAATCGAACTACCGTTCAAGTTGAAGACTAAACAATGGACTTTATACTATTATTCTGTCACTGCCATCTCTTACAATTGTTTCATAGTCCATACTTCTGGCCATCAATATAATTGATGTCTCATGTGTTTTTAATGTCACAGATGTATTTTTGAAGTTCAGAGATGACAACGGAAATATTGTAACAGATGATGCAAGATGTTTATTGAGAATGTATGAAGCGGCACATCTTAGAGTGAAAGGGGAAGAAGTGCTTGACAATATTCTTATTTTCACCAAGAGTCAGCTTCAGTGTATTGCAGACGATCTCGAACCACAATTGAAAGAAGTGAAATGTGCATTGGAAACACCTCTTTTTAGAAGACTCAAAAGAGTACAAGCGAGGCAATATATCTCAATATACGAGAAAAATACTACACACAATAATATGCTCCTAGAGTTTTCAAAGTTAGACTTCAACATTTTGCTAACCCCTATATTGTGAGGAGCTAAAAGATCTTACACTGTAAGAGCCATCATTAATAGCATAGTGATGTTGTACTAAATTCTCTCATTACTATTATTTCTAGATATCTTCTCGTGCCCTATATATATTTACAGCTGGTGGAAAGAGTTCCAAACACAGGCTAACACGTCACGCACGAGATATGATGGTGGAGATGCATTTCTGGATGACGGGAGTATTCTTTGAGCCCAAATATTCCTATTCACGAAAGATGCTTACACAATTGATTATGATTGTGTCTGTACTCGATGACTTGTATGACAATCATTGCACCACAGAAGAAGGCAATGTCTTCACTGCAGCACTGCAAAGGTTTGCAACACTTCTGTCCATATTCATCATGTTGCTTATAGGGTAATAAATTTATATAGTCCCAATTATTTATTTGTATGGAAAGCTCATGTCTCTAGAAGTTCTGTTTTCAATACATAATGTTAATATAATCATAAGTTTCATAAATGACAGGTGGGATGAAGAAGCAGTAGAGCAATGCCCAACATACTTGAGAACTTTATATATAAATATACTTACCACCGTAAAAGCCATTGAGGAGGGGTTGAATCTTCAAAACAACAAACATGCCAAGTGTCACACCCAATTTTAACGATAAAATTGAATGCATAAAACTCATGTGTGCCCAGGGATCAATCACACACATAAGTTCACAAATAACATAAAGTATCATCACGGTGTTTCTTACATCACGATTAATACCATCACATAGTTTTACACAACACAGCGGAAAATAAAAAGATAGCTCTCTCGTGGAAGCTCCAACATAGGGACGGTCAACTGGTTGACCACAAGCCTAAAAGTCCTCTGGAAACTCCTCATACTCGTTGACATCTGTTACCCATCCGGGATTTTTATCCAAATATACAAAGTAAACAAGCGTAAGTACTTCCCTTACTTAACAAGATAACATGGGGTTATGAAAGCTCAAAAAGGATGACTCTGGTTTACTGCAGTTAGCACTTTTAGTAAGTCAAGATTTTATCATCAACTATTATCAAGTTATGCTTAAGCCCCAATTAAACCCACATGATCAGATATCAGAATCAATTGTATCATATTATCATCATAGAACATCATAAATGAACAACAATAAATAACCAGTTATTCTGTAAGTTTTCTGGGCCACTCGTGACCGTGAGCACGGCTGTTATAACAGTTTGTAACACTCTACAGAGGTTGTGCACATTCACCATGAGTCGTGATTCCCATATGCCTAGGTTAATTACTTCCATATCACTGCCAAGGTGAGCGGGCGGGGTACACTATGAAGCTATTTCATAGATTTCGCTAACAAGTTAGGGCCGCTAGGTTTCCTTGGCAGGTAGATGTAGGACCCCCCTTTCCTATGGCACAAATCCTTTATGGCTATACACATAAGAACAGGGGCAGTCCTATATCCAACGTGGCAAGCCCCTTTTGCGCCATAAAGATAACCTCTAACAAGCTAGAAAAGGTCCTATTACTGAGCTAAAGTCAGAGCCATGTGACCCTCACGGTTGCACTGTCAGTCCCAGCTTTTGCCGATAGATAAGTCCTTATGGAGGGCCGAGAGCATCATGATCAAAAGTCATTTGCTCCTTCGCCCTATAATTCAGTTGTTTAAAAGCAACTTTTACCTTTTCTTTCCATAGAATCATTGTTCAATATGTAGATCATGTACAGTTACGTTGAGCGCTAGCAACTACCCATATGAATATAACCCGTAGGAGACAAGGAAAACAGGATGTTCAACCACTAGGATGTCCTTACGGGTATCAAAATTAGACACATGCAAATGAGTAATTAATAAATGATGAATAGGACATCAAGGTAGATTCCATGCTATACTTGCCTTGGTTAACAAACTCCCACTGGTCCTGCTGGTCGTCAAAGAACTCTTGGTCTCCAATGTTCTCCTCACCGTCTGAACACGACCAACACGGCAACATACAACATTTTAGGAACATTCATACAAAGCAAACAAACCTATAGTTAGAATAGTACACCAGCAGTATAGAAAATAGGATAAAATGTTTATGAAAAGAATCTATGTCTCGCTATGATCACGTCAACGCGAAGTTCACGAAAATCGGAGCTAAAACGCGAAAGTTATGAATTAAACGAGGTTTCCTTTAGCAATTTGTTTAATTAAATCTAACCTCAAAATTTAAATGTTGCAAACATGTTTGATAGTGGTATTAACATGTAGAGAACTTTATTACAAATCTAACGCAATTTGAACGGGTCAAATCGGAGTTAAAACAAAGTTTTTATGAGCAAAACAAATCCAGTGGCATTTCTATAATTAGAATGAACTATTTTAGATTTAAAATAAATGAAAAGGATATTCGGATTTAATCGACTGAGGGACTCTTTAGCAACTTTGCCACGGCAAAGGGGTATCGGCCACCCTGGGCCATTGATCAAGCGATGGACGGCTCAGATTAGAGCTATGGAAGAGAGAGAAGGTTGGCAGCCGGAACAGGGCTCCGGCAGGCGGCGCTACCATTGCCAGCGGCGAGGAGGTCATCGGCGAGTGGGAAACACGGCCTTTGTGCCACGGTTCGACGAACCGAGGGCACTGAGGAAGAGAGGGGGTGAAGGCAATCTCGCCCAGGCCAAGAACACAGTCGGAGGACGTGGCTGACGCAGTGGTCGCCATGGCTGGTGGCATGAAGGTCCATGGCACTCGCGGATTGGGCCCTAGAGGCCATGAAACACAAAATTAAAGGCATGGGGAGAAGGAGGGGAGCAAGGGGGTCTCACCGCGGAGGAAAACAAAGACAGAGGCGGCTTAGGGATGATGGACCGCGTGGAGGGACGGACGGCAGACCTCGGTGCTGCGGTTGCGGCTTCCACGTGCATGGGCGAATTCGAGAGTGGAGCGAGGGAGGCAGTAGGGAGGGCAACGACGGGCTTGGCTCCTTTATAAAGGCCGGGGCATGGGGGAAGACACTCCCACAACGCGAGGTGGGTGCGGCGATGGTTGTGGCTTGACCAGGCATGGGGCGCGGTAGGTGGGTGACGACGCCAACACGTGGGCCTAGGCCATCAGCGGGGAGAGAAGGAGAGAGGGCGCGGCGACAACGGTTGCCTGCCTAGATTGGGCCGGCCCAGGAAGGAAATGGGAGGAGGGGAAAGGAGAACGGCGAGTGGGCTAGCTCGGCCAGAGCGAACTGGGCCAGCGGGGAAATGGGCCAGCAGGCTAGAATGAGGAAGGGAGGGGAAGAAAGAAGAAAACCTTTTTCTTTTTATTTTCTAGGGTTTGAGCAAACCATTTTCAACTTGATTTTGAATCCAATTCAAATTTGGTCAAAACCAGTCATTACAAAAATAAATGTGCAGCAGCATGTATACATCAAGAGGTTACTAACCTTATATTTGATTTTAATTTCACAAAAATTATTATTTTCCTATATTTGAATACACACATAATTACATAAATAAATCAAATTTAGCTATTTTAAAGAGTGAAAATTTTAGGGTGTTACAATTCTACCCCCTTAAGATGAATCTCATCCTCGAGATTTGGATGATTGCTTACTCAAACAGTTGTGGATAAGACTTTTATAAATCTTCTTCTCTTTCCCAAGTAGCCTCATCCTCTGTATACCGATTCCACTGTACCTTGCACATTTTTATAACTCGGCTCCTTGTAACCCTTTCTGCCGTCTGTAAGATCTTTATAGGATACTCTTCATATGTGAGATCTTCCTTAACAGCAAGTTCTTCTAAAGGAATCTACTCTTCTGGTACTCGCAAACACTTCTTTAATTGAGAAACATGAAACACATCGTGCACACCTGACAAACTCTCAGGCAGTTCCAACTGATAGGCTACTTCTCCACGTCTCTCTAGGATCTTGAAAGGTCTAATATACCTCGGTGCCAGCTTTCCCTTCATAGTGAATCTTTTCACACTTCTCATTGGTGACACCTTCAAGTACACATAATCTCCAATTTTGAAAGTCAGCTCTCTTCTACGAGTATTAGTGTAACTCTTCTGTCGGGACTGAGCCACTCTCATGTTGTCTCTAATCATTCTCACTTCTTCTTCTGCGTCTCTAAGGACATCAGGTCCAAACACTTGAGTTTCACCAGTCTGATTCCAAAACAAAGGCGTTCTACATTTATGCCCATACAGTGCTTCAAAAGGTGACATCTTGAGACTCTTTTGGTAACTGTTGTACGAGAACTCAGCATATGACAAAGTCTTGTCCCAACTAGTACCATACTGCAGTGCACAAGCTCTCAACATATCTTCCAAAATCTAGTTGATCCTTTCAGTCTGTCCATCAGTTTATGGGTGGTAAGCTGAACTGAAATTCAACTTTGTCCCCAAAGATCTATGTACTTTCTGCTAGAATTGCGACGTAAACTAAGTGCCTCTATCAGACACAATTTTCTTGGGAACACCGTGTAAGCACACTATCTTTTCCATGTACAACTCTGCTAGCCTTGCACCTATATAGGTAGTCCTGACTGGTAGAAAGTGAGAAACCTTGGTGAGTCGATCCACTATTTCCCATATTGAATCATAACCTCTTTGAGTACGGGGCAAACCTACGATAAAATCCATACCAACTTCTTCCCATTTCCATTCAGGAATCTTCATTGGTTGTAGCAACCCTGCAGGTCTTTGATGCTCAGCTTTCACCCTTTGACAAGTGTCACACAGAGCCACATACTCTACCACATCTCTCTTCAAACCATACCACCAATACTTCTCTTTGAGATCCAAATACATCTTGGTACTTCCAGGATGTATAGAATAAGTAGACTCATGTGCCTCTTGCAGAACTGCATCACGGATAGCCTTCACTTCAGGTACACATATCCTTTTCCCAAACCAAAGAGTACCATTCTCATCCATCCTGAATCCTGGTGCCTTTCCAAGCACTACATTCTCCGCTATCTCCTTAAGTTTTTCATCCTCCAATTGACCTTTGCGTATCTCTTGCTCCAAGGTAGGCTCTATCACCAATTCCATTGCATTAATGACAAAGCTCAAGTTGAGGTACTCCATTTCAGCATACAACTCTGCTGGCATAAATGTCATCCGAAGTCCATTGGCATAACTCTTTTTGCTAAGTGCATTAGCTACGACATTTGCTTTTCCCGGATGATAATGCACTTCCAAATCATAGTCTTTGATCAATTCTAACCAACGACATTGTCTCAGATTTAGATCTGACTGGGTAAAGATATACTTCAAACCCTTGTGATCTATATAGATATCACTCTTATGCCCAATTAGATAATGTCTCCAGATTTTCATAGCATGAACCACAGCTGCCAATTCCAAGTCATGAGTTGGGTAGTTCAACTCATGTTTCCTCAATTGTCTAGATGCATATGCCACCACTCTTCCTTCTTGCATAAGCACACATCCAAGGCCCAAACGAGATGCATCACAATATATGGAGAAGTTCTTGCTTAAATAGGGCAAAATCAATACTGGAGCTATAGTCAATCTTTTCTTTAGCTCAACAAAGTTTGCCTAGCATTTATCAGACCATACAAATTTAGCATTCTTTTCCAATAGAGCTATCATAGGCTTAGCAAGCATGCAAAAACCTTCAATGAACCTCCTGTAGTATCCAGCCAATCCCAAAAAGCTATGAATCTCACTTACATTGGTTGGTGGTTTCCAATTTAATATATCTTGCACTTTGCCTGGATCCACTGCTATTCCACCATCGGAGACAACATGACCCAAAAAAGAGACCTCCTTCAACCAAAACTCACACTTGCTCCACTTAACATACAACTTATGTTCTCTAAGCTTTTGCAAGACCGACCTTATATGTTCAGCATGTTCTTCTTCAGTCTTGGAGAATATTAGTATGTCATCAATGAATACCACCACAAATTTATCAAGAAACTCCATGAACACCTTATTCATCAGATACATAAAGTATGCAGGTGCATTGGTCAATCCAAAAGACATAATGGTATACTCATACAAACCATACCGTGTAGTGAATGCTGTCTTGGGTATGTTCGAGTTTCGAATCTTTAGCTGATGATAACCTGAGCAGAGATCAATCTTGGAGAACACATAGGCTCCTCTCAACTGATCAAACAAATCATCAATCCTTGGCAAAGAGTATTTATTCTTGATAGTAACCTCATTAAGTGAATGGTAATCCACACACATCCGTTGGGTACCATCCTTCTTATCCACGAAGATCACAGGTGCCCCCCATGGGGAAGAACTAGGGTGTATGAAACCTTTTTTCTTACAACTCTTTTAGTTGTTTCTTAAGCTCTTCTAATTCATTAACCCCCATTCTATATGGATGTTTAGCTATTGGTGCAGTTCCAGGTAATAATTCAATAATGAATTCAATGTCACAATCAAGTGGCATACCTGGCAAGTCATCGGGGAAGACATCTGGGAACTCCTCCACAACACGATCTTGTTTATTAGCATCACCATCCAGCTGGTTCACAGTGGCTGTTGGCTGAGCTTGCACTACCACTTCTACACAGATTCTATCTCCATTGGGTGATGTCACAAGAACAGATCTCTCCTGACACTAAATCACTGCCCGGTGTTGTTTCATCCAATCCATTCCTAGAATAAGATCAATTCCCACTGTTCTCAACACAATAGGTTTCACTTTGAAGTCTACCCCCTTAAGGAAATGCTAGCTGAGGGACTCCAATAAGAAGCTGGCATGCTACCTCCCGGTGAATTTACTAATATGGCGTTTTTCATGGCACATAAAGGTATGCTATGCATTCTAACAAAAAGCTTGGGAAATAAATGAATGCGAAGCACCTGAATCAAAAAGTACTATAGCAGAGATAGAGTTGACATTGAACGTACCCAACATGACCTCAGGCGTCTCCTAAGCTGCATCAAATGACACATAGTTCACTTTTGTAGTGTGAGGTGGTCGGGCATTGAACTTTGGATTTCCATTCTAGTTCTGTGGAGCTTGCTGGTTCTGCTTCTTTGGACACTGATCACCATAGTGACCTACTTCTTCACAGCGGTAGCATGCGTTGGGGTTATTGGGTGCACCACTCTTCATAGGAGCATTGTTGGACATTCCCTGGTGTGATGCTGGGTTGCTGGTCTGTTGCTGGGGACGCTGATTACCAAACTATTGCTGGTACTGAGGGCGTTGCTGGAACTGGTTACGCTGAGGATACTGACCATGGTTTCCCTGGTTAGATGGTCCTTGATTCCTCTACTGAAAACCCTACTAGGGATAGGCATGCGGGTGGGTGTTGCTTCCAGATGCTTGCCCTTGAAGCCTCCTCTTCTTGGCTTCTATCTCTTTGCGCTTATCGTCAATCACAATGGCGTGGTTCACCAATGACTGAAAGTTAGGGTATGTGTTGGACATAAGTTGGAGCTATAGGCCATCATAAAGTCCCTTGAGGAAGCGGCGTTGCTTCTCCCTATCATCAGCTACATCATTTGGAGCATAGCGTGATAGTTGAGCAAACTTGTCATGATACTCCACCACAGACATGGATCCTTGCTTAAGGGACCTGATTTCCTCCTGCTTCAATTCCACTAGTCCATCGGGAATATGATATGACCAGAAATTTTCCTTGAATTCCCGCCAGGTGATAACCGGAGCGTCGTTTTTGGCGTCCATACTGGAAAGAATCCCACCAATCCTGAGCTGCTCCCTGGAGTTGACCAGAAGCATACAACACCTTCTCAAGATCATTGCATTGTGCTATGTTAAGTTGTTTTTCCACAGCACGTAACCAATCATCTGCCTCCAGGGGGTCTGAGGCGTGGGTGAACACCGGAGGGTGACCCTTCATGAATTCTCCACGCTTGTCTCTGACCTGAACAGGCAGTGGTCCTCTTGTAGGTTCGTTATCCAAATGTTGCATCATGGCTTGCATCAACTGCGCTTGCATTCCCATCAATTGCTCCATAGTCACTGGTGGCGGTGGTGGTGGATTCATGGGAACACCACGACCACGACCACATCCACAGCCTCTACCTCTTCCTCCTCTTCTGGCCATCTGTTTTCCAAACAAATGCGCAAAATTTTTAGAGATTTCCAAATTATAGAGAACTTATAAAAGATAAGGAGCAACGCTGAGGATTTTCTGGACAAGATTCAAATACAGCAGTTCAGTAAATCTGTCATAACTTGAGTTTCACAGACCCAACAGAGGCGTACCAAGAATGGTTAGAAAGCTCAGGAGATCAGTTACAACTTTTATTTAGAACACTTTTTCAGATTCTGATGTACACATGGTCAAAAACAGAGCTAAACCGAATCTGTTCTGGGTTCCAGTCTGCGCAGAAACATCAACTTGTGACAGCTAGATCTCACAAACCTGAACAGATATTAACGTGATTCCAGAGACATTTGAAAGATACAGAAGTCTCCACAAAAATTTCAGAATTTTTGGCAGCCCAGATTTCGAGATACAAGGTAAAGAACACAGGCTGCTCCAGAAAATAGCACAGCAAAGATATGATGAAGCAACCCATCTACATTAAGACCTCATCTAAACTTAGGGTTCAAATCTATGGAATTTGTGGACATGCCCACAAACCTCTAGCAATCAAACAAACTCCAAATCATCCAAGTTCACAATTAAAAACATCTAATCACTAAAGTTCACAAGACAAGACAAGACTAGACATGACACACGAACTAACAACGTCGTAGCTTTAAACAAGGCACCTAACACCTATGGGGCGGTGTCAACCATGGTGAACAGCCGGGGCTTCTTCTTCTAGATCGGTGGCAGCCCAAGTTGAGCACGCAGTTTGTCAACTTGCTTCTGGAGACGCCTCCCAGCCCTCTGCGATGCATGCAGCTCTCCCTTGACTTCTTCATCTACCCCCTGCATGGCATGGACATGTTGCACTATTGCTTCTAGAGTTGGATCACTTTCTGGTGGTGCCAGAACCTGCCAATCACCCTCATGATCATTGCAAGAAAGGAACCTAAAATGATCCTCCTTCATGGCCTCAAAACGACGACCATGGTAGTAGATGTAAGCGTCCTATGCTGCATCTTCCATGCCATCCAATGCATAAGCCTGTCTAGCAGTGGCACTGTGGATAGTCTCCACCTCATGTGCATTCTTTATGTCGTTCCAGGCGGTGACAACCAGCTCTACCTTCCAAAAAGTTGCCTCCAAAGGGTGCTGGTACTCTGCACAGTGATAGTTGATGGAGGCGTGTAGATCAGTGAAGTAGTCATCCAGCACATGAGTATGGAGGGTGTGGTACTATACCATTTTTGGGGCCTGCTTGAAGTAGTATTTGCACATCTAGCCCATCTCCTCATCCACCACAGGGACATCTGGGGGTGGCACAGGCGTTAGTGAAGTAGCTGAGGACTCCATTGGTGTAGCTGCAACAGCATAGATAGGTGCAATAGCTGGAGTAGGAGCAGGTACTGGTGTAGGAGTCAGGGTAGCCATCCACTCCTCATCATTAGAGATGACCACAATCTCCTTCTCCACCTGTGGAGCATGGGGGGTGAACATGGCACGGTAGCCTACAGTCCTGAGGCGGGTGGTCTTCGGGTTTCGAGACATCTATAGATTTAGAGTAAGATAGAATTAGAATCAACAATTTTATATAATAGATTAAGGTATGAAAAGCATAAATATTTTAGTAAAATAACAAGAATAAGACAGTAAGCAGGAAACTAGTGGAGCAAAGATGCTAAAATGACCATCTCTAACTAGGCTTGCGTCCTATAGTCAACACGGCTCTGATAACAATTTGTCACACCCAATTTTAAGGATAAAATTGAATGCATAAAACTCATGTGTGCCAAGGGATCAGTCACACACATAAGTTGACAAATAACATAAAGTATCATCATGGTGTTTCTTACATCACGATTAATACCATCACATAGTCTTACACAACATAGCGGAAAATAAAAAGATAGCTCTCTTGTGGAAGCTCCAACACAGGGACGGTCAACTGGTTGACCACAAGCCTAAAAGTCATCTGGAAAGTCCTCATACTCATTGACATCTGTTACCCATCTAGGATTTTTATCCAAATATAGAAAGTAAACAAGCGTAAGTACTTCCCGTACTTAACAAAATAACATGGGGTTATGAAAGCTCAAAAAGGATGACTCTGGTTTACTGCAGTTAGCACTTTTAGTAAGTCAAGATTTTATCATTAACTATTATCAAGTTATGCTTAAGCCCCAATTAAACCCACATGATCAGATATTAGAATCAATTGTATCATATTATCATCATAGAACATCATAAATGAACAACAATAAATAACCAGTTATTCTGTGAGTTTACCGGGCCGCTCGTGACCGTGAGCACGGCTGTTATAACAGTTTGTAACACTCTGCAGAGGTTGTGCACATTCACCGTGAGTCATGATTCCCATATGCCCGAGTTAATTACTCCCATATCACTGCCAAGGTGAGCGGGCAGGGTACACTATGAAGCCATTTCATAGGTTTTGCTAACAAGTTAGGGCCGCTAGGTTTCCTCGGCAAGCAGATGTAGGAACCCCCTTTCCTATGGCACAAATCCTTCGCGGCTATACACATAAGAATAGGGGCAGTCCTATCCCCAACGTGGCAAGCCCCTTTTGCGCCATAAAGGTAACCTCTAACAAGCTAGAAAAGGTCCTATTACTAAGCTAAAGTCAGAGCCATGTGACCCTCACGGTTGCACTGTCAGTCCTAGCTTTTGCCGACAGATAAGTCCTTATGGAGGGCTAAGAGCATCATGATCAAAAGTCATTTGCTCCTTCGCCCTATAATTCAGTTGTTTAAAAGCAACTTTTACCTTTTCTTTCCATAGAATCATTGTTCAATATGTAGATCATGTACAGTTGAAAGCTCTAGTTTGGTTTTGGTGAATTGATGAAACCCTAAGTGCTAACCTAGTTTATCAAGTGATCATGAGATAGGTAGCACATTCCAAGTGGTGAAGCAAATGAAGATCGTGACATGATGATGGTGATGCCATGGTGATGATCAAGTGCTTGGACTTGAAAAGAAGGAGAAAAACAAAAGGCTCAAGGCAAAGGTATAAATAGTAGGAGCTATTTTATTTTGGTGATCAAGACACTTAGAGAGTGTGATCACATTTAGGTTTGATAGCCGTACTATTAAGAGGGGTGAAACTCGTATTGAAGTGCGGTTATCAAAGTGCCACTAGATGCTCTAACTCATTGCATATGCATTTAGGATCTAGTGGAGTGCTAACACCCTTGAAAATGTTTGTGAAAATATGCTAACACATGTGCACAAGGTGATACACTTGGTGGTTGCCACATTTGAGCAAGGGTTAGGAACTTCACCGGTGGAGTGTCCGCTTGTAGAGTGCGGACAATCCAACGGTGCCACCGGTGCCCTAGACATAAAAGATGGAGGTCACTATAAGTGACCGGATGCTGGTCTTTGAAGGACCGACGCGTCTGGTCAGTAGTAGCTGAAAAAGCACAGCGTCGGTCATCGACCGAACACTAGCGTTGAAATGACCGGATGCTGGCTGGCTGCATCCGGTCACACTGACATGGTCATGCATAGAGGAGTTGCTGAGTGACTGGATGTTGGGTGTGTCTGATCAAGCATGACCGGACGCGTCCGGTCGTGAAAAGTCATCTCTAGATGCTTACTAGAAACGACCGGACGCTGGGGTTCAGCGTCCAGTCACTTTGAGCTGCAGCGTCTGGTCGACTGTTGACCATTGAGATCGGGCAAACAATATTCAAAGAGAGGGGACACATGGCGTGTATCACGTGACCGGACACTGAGGGCCAACGTCTGATCGATCTGACCAGAGCGTCCGGTCACCCTAAGTTGTGCCCAGTGATGGGGTACAATGGCTCTATTTCATGGAGGCTTCTATTTAAGCCCCATAGCTGGCTCAAGCTCACTCTCTTGGTCATTTGCATTGACATAGCAACCTTGTGTGCTTAGCCAAAGCCCTCCCACTCATCTACATCATTGATTCATCATCTTTGTGAGATTGGGAGAGAATCCAAGTGCATTGCTTGAGTGTTTGCATCTAGAGGCACTTAGTGTTCGGGTTTCGCTGCAGGATTCACTTGTTACTCTTGGTGGTTGCCAGCAACCAAGATGGCTTAGAGCAGTGAGGATCGTCGAGCGGAGGGTGGTGATTGTCTCTGGCTCCGATCATGGTGATTGTGAGGGGTTCTTGACCTTTCCCTGGCGGAGAGCCAAAAGGTACTCTAGTGGATTGCTCGTGGCTTATGTGATCCTCATCTTGTGTTGGTTGTGTAACACCCTATTGAGGGTTTGGCAGTGTGATGTCAATTAGCTCATGAACCTCCAAGTGAGTGAATCGCCACAACGAGGAGTAGCTTGCCGGCAAGTAAGTGAACCTCAGTAAAAAATCATTGTGTCATCATTTGATTCTGAGGTGATTGGTCTTCATTGTTATTCATTCTTGTGATTGATTGGCTTCTTCGTTGACTCGGCAGGTATAACCTTCTTGCTCACTCTCATTACATTACCGCAAACTAGTTGTCAAGCACTTTAGTGTAGCTAGTTGTGAGAGCTTGTTAGTTTGGTTAGTGTGGCTCTTTAGTTAGTTTTAGAGAGCACACTAACTTAGTGTAGTGTCATAGCTATTGTGTGGATAGAAACTATATAAACTATAATTGTGGTAGGTGGCTTGCTATTTTAGTATGCTAGCGCAACACTTGCTTTGCCTGATAATTGTCTAACCAGTTTGTTAAGTGTTGTTGTAGAAATTTTTAATAGGCTATTCGCCCCCCTCTGGCCATTAGGACCTTTCAAGTGGTATCAGAGCCGAGGCCACCATGATTTGAGGCTTAACAACCTTTGGTGTAAAAATAGCTCAAATCAACAACACCAAGAAGCCACCCCAATTTGATGGCACAAATTATCCGTATTGGAAATCAAAGATGACCACACACATCAAGTCAATCAATAGAAAAGTATGGAAGGTGGTAGAAACCAAAATTGAGATTGGTGATCCAGAGAATCCCACCGCGGCCGAAGAAGTACTTCTCCAAAACAATGACATTGCTCTAAGTGCCATTCATGATGCAATTGATGAGAGAACATTTGAGCAAATCAAGAATATTGAGATGGCTCATGAGGCATGGAAGAAATTGGATGAATCATTTGAAGGCACTCAAGCCGTGAAGGGTGCAAAGGACATATATTCTCAAAGAGAAGTTTGCAAGCTTCAAGATGAAGGAGGATGAGAGTGTGCCGGAGATGTTTCATAGGCTTCAAGTGCTTGTCAATGATCTCAAAGCACTTGGAGAAGAGGTGAAGGACAAGGACTTCTCCCACAAGTTCTTAAGATGCTTACCTTCAAGATTTGGCACATTGGTCACTATTCTAGTGAGGAGTGGTTTGGACACCATGACACCAAACCAAGTGTTGGGAGATATAATGACTGATGATACATATAGAGATGATGATGAGAAGGAAGAAAAGAAGGAGAAGAAAGATGAGAAGAAGAAGAGTGTGGCATTCAAAGCCACATCATCCAAGGGCAAGGTAAGGCAAGAAACATCAAGTGAAGATGATGGCTCATGGGATGATGATGATGATGATGATGATGATGAGAAGATGGCTCTCTTTGTCAAGAAATTTGGCAAGTTCATGATGAAGAAAGGGTACCATGCTAGAAGAAAGAAATCTTCATCCAAGAACAAGGAAGAGTCAAGAAGGTGCTTCAAATGTGGAAGCAAAGATCATCTTGTTGCTCAATGTCCATACAATAGCGACAATGATGACGGACAACAAGAAGAATAAGAAGAGGACAAGAAGGAAAAGAAAGAGAAGAAGGATAAGATGACCTTCAAGAAGAAGAAGGGTGGTTCATATGTGGTCACTTGGGATAGTGATGCTTCTTCAAGTGATGATGATGATAGTGATGATGACAAGACCACCAAGAAGAAGGCACTTGCAAGCATTGCAATCAATGAGAAGCCTTCTCTCTTCGACACTCCATCATGCTTCATGGCTAAGGCCACTAAGGTACAAATTTGTGATGATGGAAGTGATGAAGAACATGATAATGAAAATGAAAATGAAAATGATAGTGATAGTGATGATGATGAACCTACTAAAGATGAATTATTTGACATGCTAGAAGATGCTAAAGAACACTTTGACATTAAGAGAAGGGAATGCAAGAGCTTGAATAAGGAGGTAAAAGCCCTTAAGCAAGCCCTTGATGAGCTCAAATCAACTCATGAGAGGCTAGAGGAAGCCCATGAGAAGCTTGGCAAGGCTCACAAGAAGCTTGAAAAAGCTCATTCCTCTTTGCTTAATGAGCAAAATAAAAAGAACCATGTTGAAACTTGCAATGTAGGCTTAACTTGTGATATAATTGATGAATCATTATCTATGCCTATCATTGTTGCTCCCACTAACCCTTCTTGTAGTACTTCTACTTCCACCTCATCTAGTAGTGATGGTTTCACTTGTGATGCCTCACTAATGGTTGACAATGAGAACCTCAAGAAGGAGGTCAATAAGCTCACTCACACCATGGCTAAGGCCTATGGTGGTGAGGACCGCTTGCTTATGTGCTTGGGTAGCCAAAGAGCTTCTCTCTAAAAAGAGGGATTTGGCTATACCCCCAAGAAAGGTAAGGCGGCCTTTGCTCCTCACAAGACTAGTTTTGTGAAGAACAATGGTCGGTTTTGCACTAGTTGCAAGCAAGTTGGTCATAAAGAGCATGAGTGCAAGAACAAGAGCAAAAATGCTAATGTATCCTCAATTAAGATTAATTCTTTCTATGTACTTACTAAGGGTACAAATGGTGTGAAGGCTAAGTTCATTGGTAAACCATGGATGGGCTCAAAGAAGAAAGCCGTTTGGGTACCAAAGAGCTTAGTAACTAACCTTCAAGGACCCAAGCAAGTTTGGGTACCTAAAAAGAATTGATCTTCTTTTGTAGGTCAATTACAAAGCCGGAGGAAGGCATTGGGTTCTTGATAGTGGGTGCACTCAACACGTGACCGGTGATGCAAGAATGTTCAACTCAATCAACACCAATGGCAATGATGGTTATGATAGTATTACATTTGGTGATAATGGCAAAGGAAAGGTCAAAGGGCTTGGTAAGATTGCAATATCCAATGACATGAGCATATCCAATGTGTTGCTAGTAGAGAGCTTGAACTTCAATTTGCTATATGTGGCTCAATTGTGTGATCTTGGATTCAAATGCATATTTGGGGTAGATGATGTAGAGATCATAAGTGTAGATGGCTCTAACTTGATCTTCAAAGTCTTTAGATATGAGAATCTATACTTGGTTGATTTCAATGCTAGTGAAGCTAGATTATCTACATGCTTGTTCACTAAGTCTAGCATGGCTTGGTTATGGCATAGAAGGCTTGGTCATGTTGGAATGAAACAATTGAATAGATTAGTTAAGCATGACTTGGTTAGAGGCTTGAAAGATGTTGTGTTTGAAAAGGATAAGCTTTGTAGCTCTTGTCAAGCCGGAAAACAAGTTGGAAACACCCATCCCAAGAAAAGCATGATGAGCACTAGTAAAGCATTTGAATTATTGCACATGGATTTGTTTGGGCCAACACAATACACTAGCATTGGTGGAAATAAATATGGCTTTGTGATAGTGGATGATTATACTAGATACATATGGGTATTCTTTCTAATGGACAAAAGTGATGTGTTTGCAACATTCAAATCATTTGTCAAGGGCATTCACAATGAGTTTGAAACAATCATCAAGAGAGTTAGAAGTGACAATGGTAGTGAGTTCAAGAATACTAGAATTGATGAGCTGTGTGATGAATTTGGAATTAGACATCAATTCTCGGCCAAGTACACTCCACAATCAAATGGCCTTGTTGAGAGAAAGAATAGAACACTCATTGATATGGCAAGGTCTATGCTTAGTGAGTACAATGTGAGTCAATCTTTTTGGGCCGAAGCTATCAACATGGCTTGCTATTGTAGCAACCGCCTCTATTGTCACCCATTGAAAGAGAAGACACCATATGAGCTCTTGAATGGTAGAAAGCCCAACATTGCATATTTTCGGGTCTTCGGTTGCAAATGCTATATCTTGAAGAAAGGCACTAGATTGGGTGAGTTTGACAAGAAATGTGATAAAGGATTTCTACTTGGTTATTCAACTACAAGCAAAGCATATAGAGTTTGGAATTTGGATAGTGGTACTCTTGAGGAAGTTCATGATGTTGAATTTGATGAAACCAAGGGTTCACAAGTAGAGAATGAGAACTTGGAAGATGTTAGAGACATTCAACTTTCAAATGCCATGAAGAACATGGATGTTGGTGAATTGAGGCCTAGGCAAGTGAATAATGATGAAGATGATCAAGTACAAGTGCTCTCTAACTCAAATGTGCAAGATGATACAAATCAAGCTAGCACAAATGGCTCTCATGATAATGAACAAGATCAAGTGGCTAGTACATCATCTCAACACAATGATCAAGTAAATACAAGCAATCAAGTTCCAATCCTCCAACCAATAAATATTGCAAGGGATCATCCATTGGACACTATAATTGGTGATATTTCTAGAGGTATACAAACAAGATCAAGATTGGCTTCATTTTGTGAGCATTTCTCATTTGTGTCATCCATTGAACCAAAGAAGATAGATGAAGCATTAAAGGATGTTGATTGGGTAAATGCTATGCATGAAGAATTGAATAATTTCACAAGAAATCAAGTATGGGAATTGGTAGAAAGACCAAAGGGACACAATGTGATTGGAACCAAATGGGTCTTTAGAAATAAGCAAGATCAAGATGGGATAGTAGTAAGGAACTAAGCAAGATTGGTAGCACAAGGCTATACACAAGTTGAAGGACTTGACTTTGGAGAAACATATGCCCCGGTTGCTAGATTGGAAGCAATTAGAATCTTGCTAGCCTATGCTTGTGCCCACAACATCAAGCTCTATCAAATGGATGTTAAGAGTGCATTTCTCAATGGCTACATCAATGCAGAAGTATATGTTGAGCAACCTCCCGGTTTTGAAGATGACAAGAAGCTCAACCATGTGTATAAGTTGAAGAAGGCATTGTATGGCTTGAAGCAAGCACCTAGAGCATGGTATGAGAGATTGATGGACTTCCAACTATCTAAAGGGTTCATGATGGGCAAGGTTGACACCACTCTTTTCATCAAGAAGATTGGAAAAGATTTATTTGTGTTGCAAATCTATGTAGATGACATCATATTTGGATCAACCAATCAAGATTTTTGTGATGAGTTTGGAAAGATCATGGCTAATGAGTTTGAGATGTCCATGATTGGAGAGTTGAGTTACTTCCTTGGTCTTCAAATCAAGCAATTTAAGAATGGTACATTTGTGAGTCAAGGCAAGTATATCAAGGACATGATCAAGAAGTTTGGCATGAGTGATAGTAAAGCCATTAGCACACCAATGGGAACAAATGGCAACTTGGATAGTGATGCAAGTGGAAATATGGTGGATCAAAAATTGTATCGGTCTATGATTGGAAGCCTACTCTATGTGACCGCATCAAGGCCGGATGTCATGTTTAGTGTATGCATGTGTGCAAGATTTCAAGCCTCACCAAGAGAAAGTCATTTGAAGGCTACAAAGAGAATATTAAGGTACTTGAAGCATACACCAAATGTTGGTTTGTGGTATCCCAAAGGAGCAAAGTTTGAGCTAGTTGGTTACTCCAACTCGGATTATGCGGGATGCAGGTTGAAAGGAAGAGCACCTTGGGCACATGTCAATTGTTGGGAAGATCACTTGTTTCATGGTCATCCAAGAAGCAAAATAGTGTTGCATTATCAGCCGCCGAAGTCGAATACATATCCGCCGGTAGTTGTTGTGCACAAATACTTTGGATGAAGGCCACCTTGTGTGACTTTGGAATCAAGTTCAAGAAAGTGCCATTGCTATGTGACAATGAGAGTGCAATCAAGTTGACCAACAATCCGGTTCAACATGCAAGAACAAAGCACATTGATGTCCGCCATCATTTCATAAGAGATCACCAACAAAAAGGGGATATTTGCATTGAGAGTGTAGGCACCGAAGATTAACTTGCCGATATATTCACCAAGCCATTGGATGAGAAAAGGTTTTGCAAGATAAGGAATGAGTTGAACATATTGGATTTCTCAAATATGTGTTGATGCACCCTCACTCATATGACATGCCTCTCCTTTGAGCAATCCAAGGTAAAAGTTGATTGGCATGGCATACATACTTACTAAGAACATGTTTAGTGCATCTAGACATCTTTCACATTTAATAGGCTCATTAATGAAAATCAAATGAATTTGATGATTATATGGTACCACTATTGCTTCTATGCTTATTTTGATCTAGTGGTAGCATATGACATGTTTGTGGGCTTGTAAACCTAGTGTTTGATCTAGAAAATGAGCTCTAAGTGTTTAACTCAACATGGTACAAGATAACCCTTATTTGGAGGTGTGAAGAAGCTTATCCTTGGATCAAACCGAGTTAAATATCTTTGGCAAATGATCTAGATTGAACCAAATTTGGAAATATGATCCTCATACCATTGATTGACATTGATAATATCTACCTATCTATATTTTGAACCTTTGTTGTCATTGATGACAAAGGGGGAGAAACACAAAGATATTAGTACATGGGGAGAAAAACAAAGATATTCGTGTACTAAGATAGTGAAAAGACAACAAATGAGAAGAATTTGACATAGGGGGAGGAATATGACAAAGGAAAGGGATCAATTAAAATTTTGAGCACACAAGTAGGGGAGCAAGCTCATGAACTTGTATGGTGCATTTGAATGTGCATTTCATATGTTTGCTTACATGGCACAAGTTTTAAATTTCAATATCCATGCTTGTGTGGTGTATGCTAGTTGTAGGTTTGAATGATAAAATAAAAAACTAGCATGCATAGGATATCTAATGATTTCATTTCTAAGTATTTCCAAGTGGTATCAAGCTAACTATGGTGCTAAGGATGGTATAATGGTGCACTCCGATTGGCATCACGCTTCAAAGATCCATCTTTTATACCTTAGCATCATTTGGTAGACAATGTCTCCTATATTTCCTATCTAAGCATATGTGCAAGCTTCAATCCAAACTCTTAGCACATATGTAGGGGGAGCAATTGCTACCATTTGGGGTTCATGAAACTTGTCCATATCCTTTTACAGATGGTAAATATGCTTGGGCAAGCAACATGGATTCAATTGAATTTCAATTCATATCTTTGTGAAAGGGTTGTCATCAATTACCAAAAAGGGGGAGATTGAAAGCTCTAGTTTGGTTTTGGTGAATTGATGAAACCCTAAGTGCTAACCTAGTTTATCAAGTGATCATGATATAGGTAGCACATTCCAAGTGGTGAAGCAAATGAAGATCATGACATGATGATGGTGATGCCATGGTGATGATCAAGTGCTTGGACTTGAAAAGAAGAAGGAGAAAAACAAAAGGCTCAAGGCAAAGGTATAAATAGTAGGAGCTATTTTGTTTTGGTGATCAAGACACTTAGAGAGTGTGATCACATTTAGGTTTGATAGCTGTACTATTAAGAGGGGTGAAACTCATATCGAAATGTGGTTATCAAAATGCCACTAGATGCTCTAACTCATTGCATATGCATTTGAGATCTAGTGGAGTGCTAACACCCTTGAAAATGTTTGTGAAAATATGCTAACACATGTGCACAAGGTCATACACTTGGTGGTTGCCACATTTGAGCAAGGGTTAGGAACTTCACCGGTGGAGTGTCCGCCTGTAGAGTGCGGACGGTCCGACAGTGCCACCGGCGCCCTAGACAAAAAAGATGGAGGTCACTGTAAGTGACCAGATGCTGGTCTATGAAGGATCGGCGTGTCCGGTTAGTAGCAGCTGAAGAAGTGCAGCGTCGGTCATCGACCGGACGCTGGCGCTGAAATGACCGGATGCTGGCTGGCTACGTCCGGTCACACTGACATGGTCATGCACAGAGGAGTCGCCGAGTGACTGGACGCTGGGTGTGTCTAGTCGAGCATGACCGGATGTGTTTAGTCGTGAAAAGTCATCTCTGGATGCTTACTAGAAATGACCGGACGCTGGGGTTCAGCGTCCGGTCACTTTGAGCTGCAGCATCGGGTCGACTGTTGACCGTTGAGATCGGGCGAATAGTATTCAAAGAGAGGGGACACGTGGCGTGTATCACGTGACCGAACGCTGAGGGCCAGCGTCCGGTCGATCCGACCGGAGCATCCGGTCACCCCGAGTTGTGCCCAATGAAGGTTTACAACGGCTCTATTTCGTGGGGGCTTCTATTTAAGCCCCATAGCCGGCTCAAGCTCACTCTCTTGGCCATTTGCATTGACATAGCAACCTTGTGAGCTTAGCCAAAGCCCTTCCACTCGTCTACATCATTGATTCATCATCTTTGTGAGATTGGGAGAGAATCCAAGTGCATTGCTTGAGTGTTTGTATCTAGAGGCACTTGGTGTTCGTGTTTCGCTATGGGATTCACTTGTTACTCTTGGTGGTTGCCGCCACCTAGACAGCTTGGAGCAGCGAGGATCATCGGGCGGAGGGTGGTGATTGTCTCCGGCTCTGATCGTGGTGATTGTGAGGGGTTCTTAACCTTTCCCTAGCGGAGAGCCAAAAGGTACTCTAGTGGATTGCTCGTGGCTTGTGTGATCCTCATCTTGTGTTGGTTGTGTGGCACCCTATTGAGGGTTTGGCGTGTGATGCCAATTAGCTCGTGAACCTCCAAGTGAGTGAATCGCCACAACGAGGAGTAGCTTGCCGGCAAGTAAGTGAACCTCGGTAAAAAGATCATTGTGTCATCATTTGATTCTGAGGTGATTGGTCTTCATTGTTATTCATTCTTGTGATTGATTGGCTTCTTCCTCGACTCGGCGGTATAACCTTCTTGTTCACTCTCATTACATTACCGCAAACTAGTTGTCAAGCTCTTTAGTGTAGCTAGTTGTGAGAGCTTGTTAGTTTGGTTAGTGTAGCACTTTAGTTAGTTTTTGAGAGCACACTAACTTAGTGTAGTGTCATAGCTATTGTGTGGATAGAAACTATATAAACTAGAATTGTGGTAGGTGGCTTGCTATTTTAGTAGGCTAGCGCAACACTTGCTTCACCTCATAATTGTCTAACCGGTTTGTTAAGTGTTGTTGTAGAAATTTTTAATAGGCTATTCACCCCTCCTCTAGCCATTAGACCTTTCAACAGTTATGTTGAGCGCTAGCAACTACCCATATGCGTATAACCCATAGGAGACAAGGAAAACATGATGTTCAACCACTAGGATGTCCTTACGGGTATCAAAATTAGACACATGCAAATGAGTAATTAATAAATGATGAATAGGACATTAAGGTAGATCCCATGCTATACTTGCCTTGGTTAACAAACTCCTGCTGGTCCTGCTGGTCGTCAAAGAACTCTTGGTCTCCAACGTTCTCCTCACCGTCTGAACACGACCAACATGGCAACATACAACATTTCAGGAACATTCATGCAAAGCAACAAACCTATAGCTCTAACATTACACCAGCAGTATAGAAAATAGGATAAAATGTTTATGAAAAGAATCTATGTCTCGCTACGATCACGTCAACGCGAAGTTCACAAAAATCTAAGCTAAAACGCGAAAGTTATGAATTAAATGAGGTTTCCTATAGCAATTTGTTTAATTAAATCTAACCTCAAAATTTAAATGTTGCAAACATGTTTGATAGTGGTATTAACATTTAGAGAACTTTATTACAAATCTAACGCAATTTGAACGGGTCGAATCAGAGTTAAAACGAAGTTTTTATGAGCAAAACAAATCCAGTGGCATTTCTATAATTAGAATGAACTATTTTAGATTTAAATATAAATGAAAAGGATATTCGGATTTAATCGACTGAGGCACGGCGGGCATAAATTGCCAAAAACCGAGGGACTCTTTAGCAACTTTGCCACGGCGAAGGGGTATCGGCCACCCTGGGCCGTTGATCAAGCGATGGACGGCTCAGATTAGAGCTGGGGAAGAGAGAGAAGGCCGGTGGCCGGAACAGGGCTCCGGCAGGCAGCGCTGCCATTGCCGGCTGCGAGGAGGTCGTCGGCGAGCGGGAAACACGGCCTTCGTGCCACGGTTCGACGAACCGAGGACACCGAGGAAGAGAGGGGGTGAAGGCGATCTCTCCCAGGCCAAGAACACAGTCGGAGGACGCGGCCGACGCGGTGGTCGCCGTGGCCGGTGGCGTGAAGGTCCAGGGCGCTCGTGGATTGGGCCCTAGAGGCCATGAAACATGAAATTAAAGGCATGGGGAGAAGGAGGGGAGCAAGGGGGTCTCACCGCGGAGGAAAACGAAGACGGAGGCGGCTCGGGGACGACGGACCACGTGGAGGGACGGACGGCGGACCTCGGTGCTGCGGTTGCGGCTTCCGCGTGCACGGGCGAATTCGAGAGTGGAGTGGGGGTGGCAGCAGGGAGGGTAGCGACGGGCTCGGCTCCTTTATAAATGCCGGGGCGCTGGGGAAGACGCTCCCACGACGCGAGGTGGGCGCGGCGGCGGTTGCGGCTTGACCGGGCGCGGGAGGTGGGTGACGACGCCGACACGTGGGCCTAGGCCATCAGCGGGGAGAGAAGGAGAGAGGGCGTGGCGGCAATGGTTGCCTGCCCGGATTGGGCCGGCCCAGGAAGGAAACGGGAGGCGGGGAAAGGAGAACGGCGAGTGGGCCGGCTCGGCCAGAGCGAACTGGGCCAGCGGGGAAATGGACCAGCAGGCCAGAATGAGGAAGGGAGGGGAAGAAAGAAGAAAACCTTTTTTCTTTTTATTTTCTAGAGTTTTAGCAAACCATTTTCAACTTGATTTTGAATCCAATTCAAATTTGGTCAAAACCAATCATTACAAAAATAAATGTGCAGCAGCATGTATACATCAAGCGGTTACTAACCTTATATTTGATTTTAATTTCACAAAAATTATTATTTTCCTATATTTGAATGCACACATAAATACATAAATAAATCAAATTTAGCTATTTTAAAAGAGTGAAAATTTAAGGGTGTTACACCAAGTTGGTTAAAGGACTGGTATGTCTTACTGAAACAAGATTAAAATGGAGAAACAATTGTATATATCCCTAGGAGGAAAATTATCGTGATTGACATATCTAAAAGCCATCAAGGTTATATTATGTGTGTATGTCCAAATGTTCATTGTGCATCCTTGTGATTGACATATTTATAATCTTACTATGGTACAATGCGATCTAAAATTAATTTAGAGCAACATGATTGTCACTACTTTATTTTTATTCAATATATACTAATCAAACAAGTGTACAACATCTAAACTAATTTAGTTCTAATAATTTTGCTTGATCTAATATTAACTACTACATCCAAAATTTGGGGCTTATGATTATGAAATGCCTGGCTTAATTCTTGAAAAAAAAATTGTTCAACAATTATTCAGATTATATGCATGCATAGTAGATAAAAGTTGTATCAATGGATCCAAATTATATTCCACACGTCTTTCAATACAAATTTATTTTTATTGTAACCAATGATATCTTATAAGAGTTTAGTGACAAGTATAGTTTAAAAATACTTTTCTTATATTCTTAATACTCCATACAGAAAGAAATATATGAATCAGTAAGTATTTTTTCATAGAGAGAGCAATAATTTCGGCATTAGTTTAAACTTATGTGTGTTTGAGAGTTTGGGTGCACATAGTATACGCAAGTATAAAGAATAATTAATGTGTTCCAGACAAAATGGCATTTGCTAACAGTAGTTAGAGCTCCCTGAGGCCTCCATTACAAATTTAAAGGTTTGCCTGGGTAGTTTTCTCTTTGGGATATATTGTATCTTTGAGCTTTCACACTAATCTTACATGCATTTTAGATAATCGACATGGCCAAATGCTGTAATGCTGAGACCGAATGGCGTGACAAGAAATATGTGCCAGCCACCGTTGATGAGCATCTAAAAATTTCAGCACGCAGTAGTGGTTGTATGCACATCGTGAGCCTGGGATTCATTTCAATGGGAGATGTGGCAACTAGCGAAGCTATTGAGTGGGCTTCTACCTATCCGAAAATAATCCGAGCTGTCTGTGTTATTGGACGCCTCGCTAATGATATAGTGTCGTACAAGGTGCCAGTTAGTCTATATTTTCTAAGTGCTAATAAATGATAAGCTCAATTATAGAATCGTTCCTAAACTTTTCAATGTTTTTGGCTGCAGCGAGAAGAAGCATCAAGGAATATGGTATCTACAGTGCAAACTTGTGCAAAAGAATATGGTACCACAATAGAACAAGCCATAGAAAAGCTTAGAGAACTGATCGAGGAGGCGTGGATGGACATCACCGAAGAGTGCATGAGACAGCCACAGCCAAAGGCTCTTCTGGAGAGGGTAGCCAACCTGGCTAGTACAATGGATTTTGTATACAAAGATGTCGATGGATACACCGATTCATGGAGTATCAAAGGCATATTGGATTCACTGTATGTGGATCTAATCAACTAAAATTAGGTGACAGCGTGGCTATAACCAGCTGGACAACAATTCAGTGTCTATAGTTTGTAGTATTTGCAAATGTATTGTGTTTCTCGGAAGATCTTGCAGATATATATATACTTTAGTGATCTTTTTCTAGAGGAATATGTTTACTAGCCGGAACTGTAAAATCCAAACCTTACTAGGTTTCCAAGTATGGCCTGTGGGTTCATAACTATTGTACAACTCGATGTAATGATTGTGAATTAATAAAATCTTTCTTTTACCAAGAAAAAGTATGGCTTGTTTGGCGTAGAGTTAGATGGAACAATTTCCAGGCACCAGAAATTATTGAAATCGGAGCTATAGACACATGGACGACATTTAGTTGAGCAATTTTGTTATTAATTTTTGAGATAAATACATATATTCAAACCAACTTATTTTATTCTACAAACTCCAAATCATATATGGTAGAATTATGATAAACAGTGTGGAGCTAGAGTTGCGCTAATAAACCGGCTGTCCATGACTAAATTGGGCTAGGCCTGGCTAGTTTGTCTCCTACCCTCTTCTGTATTCATGGTGGCTGGGCTAGAAGCTACTCCCTCTATCCCCAAATAAATCAATTCATAGAATCCATACCAGTCAAACTTTTTTAAGTTTGACTAATTTTATAGAAAAAAGTAACAACATCTGTGACATAAAATGAACACATTATGAAAATATACTCTATGGTACATTTAATGATACTAGTTTGATATAATAAATCTTGATGTTTTTTCTACGAATTTGGTCAAAGTTTAAAAAGTTTGACTTAAGACAACTCCAGGAATCTATTTAGTCATGGACAGAGGGAGTAGTGTGCACTTAACTATATATCCTTGAGCTCTTATCAAGAAAAAAACTACATATTTTCTATTTATCTGCTGACATATTTTTGAGGAAAAAATCTGTCAAATTTTTTGATGTTGCGAATGTTGTTCTTTCATGTTGTAAATGTTGTTATTTGATGTTGCAAATGTTGTAGAGGAGGAAATATGACAAGTTGTATAAGATGTTGCAGATGATATTTTATCATGTTTCAAACATTGTTCATGCATGTTGTATACTTCATTGTTTCAGTCATATGCAACATCGGAGGATAACATGTGCAACATCAGAGAATAACACGTGCAACATTATAAAATTCGACATATTTTACCATTCAAAATATGTCGACAGATAAATAGATATTCCCAAAAAAACTATATGTCCTTGGGCTCAATTCTTTCTAAGTTGACTTGGTTGCAGCAATTTTATTTTTGGAAAGAGTTTGTCCGACCATCCTCAATTATTGTGTTATTCCAATTAGCCCCTCGATCGGAAAATTGGATTATATTTTTATACTCCTCCAACTCTTTAAACCATCCGATTTACCTCCCTCAGCTTGTCCGGTTTTTTAGAAAAGGGAATATATTAATATCCCAGCTTCTGCATCGACTAATGCATATGGTTGTTCGTTATTACAAGCGAGAGCAAAACGGTCTAGGAATCTCAAAAACAAAGTTTTGTGACATAAAGACAACAAAAAAAGTTTTCAAAAGCCACAACTAAAAAGCAAGCCTGTTGGCAAATCTCCAGTCGTGTCTTGCAAACACCTCCATCGCGGCTATCTCAATAGTCCTACATCCCATCTTCAACAAATGGCAATCCTCCTCCTTCTGTATTTGGGACCAGTACCTGGTCCAGTATGTCCCCTTGAAGATAACATGCAAATAAGATGGTGCTAGAGCCTTGTCAAACATAATATCGTTCCGGGTTAACCAAATCGCCCAACAAATGGCATTTGCACCCACAAGAATTTGTGATTTCATTTTCTTATTTATCCCTTCCAACCAACTTGTAAACAAATTGTGTACACTAGTTGGAGGTATTAGGTTAAAGGAAACATGAACAATTCTCCACATAAATTTAGCAAAATGACAGACAAAGAGTAGATGTTGTATGGATTCGTTCAAGGAACAGAAACAACACTTTCTATCTCCTTGCCACTGCCGCCTCGCTAAATTATCTTTTATTAAAATTACACCCTTGTACAGGTACCACATAAAGACTTTGATTTTGAGAGGTAGTTTAAGTTTCCAAATTAAAGTGTTAAACGGTAAAGCTTGTGCTCCTAACAAAGCTCTGTACATGAAACTGACTGAGAACAGCCCATTCTGATGTAGCCCCCACACAAAGCGATCTCTCTGGTTTCTTAGGTGTACATCTGCAACCATAGCCACCACATTGTGCCACGCTTGCAAATTAGCACCCATCAGCGATCTCCTGAAAGCTACATTTAACGGTTCATGGATATCACTGACCTTGCAGATGCACTTTTCTTCCTCACAATGTTATATAGTGCAGGAAAGAGCCTTTTAAGTCGGCGTGGTCTTATCCACGAATCCTCCCAAAAACGTACTTGAGACCCATCACCTAGTTCAAACCTACCCATCGAAAGGAAGTCACCCTTGACCTTCATGAGGCTAGCCCAAAACTAAGATTCTCTGGGCATGTATTGAACCTGTGTCAAAGATTTGTCCCTTAAATATTTATTCGTAAGCAATTGTTGCCAAACCCCGTCTCCATTTAACAATTTAAAGAGTCATTTGCTTAGGAGACACTTATTGTGAACATCTAGATTTAGGACTCCCAATCCTTCTTGGTCTTTTGGTGTACACACTACCTCCCACTTTGTCAATCTATATTTTTTCTTATGCTCATCACTCTGCCAAAAAAACAGGATCTAAAATAGTCCCACTTCTTCAAAACCCCTCAAGGTATTTCAAAAAATGACATCATGAACATGGGAAGACTACTTAGAACAGAGTTAATAAGAACAAGCCTCCCTCCTACTGATAACATCTTACCCCTCCAACAGCTCAATCTCTTTTGAAATCTTTCTTCAACATGTTTCCAGTCCTTATTCATGAGTTTTCTATGGTGCATAGGAATTCCTAGGTATGTAAACCGGAACGATCCTACATTACACCCAAAAATTTGTGCATACTCGTTTTGATTATCTTTGGCTGCTCCATTGCAAAACAATTCGCTCTTATGGAAATTGATCTTGAGTCCTAAAAGTTGTTCAAAAGCACAAAGCAGAAGCTTCATGTTTTTGGCCCTCTCTAGATCATTGTCCATAAAGATATTAGTGTCATCCGCGTACTGAAGGACTGAAAGACCATCATCTACCAAATGCGGCACAACCCCTTAGACTTGTTCAGCCTCTTTGGACTTGTTCAGCCTCTTTTGCTCGTAAAATAAGAATAGCCAGCATATCAACCACTATATTAAAAAAGATTGGAGATAACGGATCCCCCTGACGTACTCCTTTTTTTGTTTGGAAATAATGGCCTAAATTATCATTGACCTTTACTACAACACTCCCTCTAGTCATGACTTTTGCAATCCATTCACACCAAATTGGTGAGAATCCTTTCATTCTAAGGACTTATTGTATAAAAGGCCACTTTAGTTTGTCATATGCTTTTTCGAAGTCTAGTTTTAAAATCACTCCATCTTGTTTTTTCCTATGTAACTCATGAATTGTTTCATGTAGGATCACAACTCCTTCCATTATATATCTCCCCGGAATGAAGGTTGTCTGAGATGGACCCATCAACTTATCAGCCACTTTCAAAATTCTATTGTTTAGTACTTTCATAAAAATCTTAAAGGACACATTTAAGAGACATATAGGCATGTATTGTTGTATCCGGATCGCATCAGTGATCTTAGGTAAAAGTGTAATTACCCCAAAGTTTAAACTATGAATAGGCGGTCTCCCAGCATGGAATTCATAAAAGAGGCTCATCAAATCTGGCTTCACAACTTCTCAAAAGAATTGGTAAAATTTAGCGGGAAAGCCATCCGGACCAGGTGCCTTGTTTTGTTTCATATCCAAGACTGCCAATTTGACCTCCTCCTCACTGAATGGAGCCACCAATAATTCATTCTCCTCCTCCGACACTTGAGGTATGTCATGCCTCAAAGTCTCGTCCATTGAGAAAGAATTATGTACACGAGGTCCAAACAGTCGTTTATAGTATTCCGTTATATAATCTTTCAAGTTCGCATCCCCAACAATAATTCCTTCTTCCTGTCTGTATAATTTTTGTTTTCCTATGTCTCCCATTTGCCACCAGATGGAAATACTTGGTATTATCATCCCCTTGCAATAACTTTGTTGCTTTTGATCGTTGATGCCAGTATATCTCCTCCTCTCGTAGCAACTTAGTTAATTGCCCTTTGAGATGATGTCTAAGCTCCACCTCTTGAGGTGACAACAACTTGTTTCTGCCTCTTTCTTTCGAAGACGTCTATCTTAGCCAACAGATCTAATTTATACTTCTTGTTTTGGGAAACTAAATTTCTAGCCCATCCTCTAAAGGAACGTCGCAGCCTTCTAATCTTATTTTGCCACTGTTCCATGGGTGATCTACCCCTATTCTCAGACTTCCAAACCTCTTTTACCAAGCCAAAGAAACCATCCCGTGTCAGCCACCCTAGCTCAAATTTAAAATTCCTAACGTTGCCTCTGTGAGATGGCTCCCCTCCATCTAATAAAAGTGGTGTGTGATCTGAGATTTCTCGGGTGAGTGCTTGAATAGTAGCCAGTGGAAAGTTTTATTCCCAATCTGTTGTTACCAAAATACGGTCTAACTTTTCATATGTTGGAAATTAATCTAACAGGTTTTGAAAGCGGTTATGGCTGGCTAAAATTTTTCCTAACCATGATTTCATAGATAGATAGATAGAGTGGCAAAGCTACAGAGAGCCTGTGGGCCGCAGATCACCCTGCACTTGACCTATAGGAGTCAGAAGTGAGTATGTGACTACCTTAGCAAACAGAAACGTGGAACGTTGTTCCAAAAATATTTATGTTTCCAATTCGAAAACATTTATGTTTCCACATGAGAAAATGCATGCTTCTTTAAGTTTCATTCCCGTTTTCTACTGGAAACATGCTGCTAAGGGATGTCCAGGCTAGTGCCGCTCGGCCTTTCACCTTCGCTTCGCATAGCCCCACAGCCCTTCGACCCTTCCTATTCTTTTCCTTGCGGGTACCCCTTCGTTTTTCTTCGTGGTACGTGTGCAGTCGTATCAGTTTGGCAGCAGCGGCGGCGGGCGTGTCCATCAGCGCCTCCACGACGGGATTGTGAACGTCAAGCAACAGCCCAGCACCAGCAGGTATGATCTGTCATCTCGAAGAAATCAAAGACTCGACTGATCTTATCATCAGCCAAAGCCATTTAGGCCTATTGCCCCTACTCCGGTAGTCACGTTTCTTTTTTCCTTCAGTTTCTCTCTAGGTATCGTTGCTCGCGGCTGGTGATCAGGGATTTCATGATTTGCACGGACAGCAAAAGTGCATAAGGCACAGGGTATGCAAAAACTAACTTAGGTTATAGGACTTCTAGGCGTTGAGTTATTGGTAGGATTTTTTTTGGCAACACTGGATTACTTTATTTCATTGTAGGATTTTTTTTTTGTAGCATTGGATTATTGGAATGGTAAATTAAAACAATTTGCAGATGTGTTGAAACATAAAGAGTGTTGAGGGACAGCGCCAAGATCATGGACGCCAACTGCTTTCGCTGACAGAGCCCAGTGCGCAGTGACCATGAGCACGGCGCGCGCCCCTGCGCCCACATTGTACACTAGCACTAGGTGCAGTTGCCAATTGAGCCAACACATGTTGTAACTTATATAAACACATCAGAGATCAATGGAAACACTGTTGACTCTCATTCCTACTTTCTACATGGTATTGGACGCTCGGGTTGATCCCCTCGCTGCCATCGCTTCCTCTCGCCATCTTCAACCTCTGTTGTTCTCCGGCGTTCTCTTGTCACCATGCCACCATGGATGAAAATCCCCTCTTTGATGCCGACCAATCCAACTCCGACTCCTCCGAAGCCTCCTTCACTTCCTCCGTCGACATCGATGTTTCCGCCGCCAACACACCTCCACATCCGTCCTCCAAACCGTGAACATCAAATCCCATGTTCCAGTTCTCCTCAAGCTCGCCGAGCCAAACTACGATGAATGGCGCTGTTTCTTCGACACATTCCTCAGCAAGTTCGGCCTCACCTCCCATGTCTCCCCGCCGCCCACCTCGATCCAGCGTCACGATCCCGAATGTCGCATCGTCGATCAGTGCGTCCTGAGTTGGTTGTACAACTCTATCTCCAAGGACGTGCGCGCCATCGTTCGCTCTCCGCACGCCACCGCCTACCGCGTCTGGGACAGCATCCACGCCCAATTCCGCTACAACGAACTTCATCGCACATTCTACCTTGAGTCCGAGTTTAGGAGTCTTGTCTAGGGTGACATGGACATTACTAGTACACCGAGCACTCAAGCAACTCGCCGATGGTCTCCGCGATGTTGGCCACGGTGCGCGAGATTAGCCAAGTGCTCAACATGCTACGTGGCCTCAGCTCCAAGTACCGTCACACCATCCCTCAGCGATCACGAGCGCGAAAAACCGCCGCACACTTCCTCCGACGCGCTTATATTGTCGTACCTGCTGTGTTGGAGAAAAGTATGAACGCTGAGCACGCCCAG